>NW_028116432.1:0-21508 GCF_964273445.1 Streptopelia decaocto | reverse complement strand
AATGGGAAGAATTGGGACAAAAATTGGAAAATTTTTCAGGGACTTTGAAAAAATTTCAACTGGAATTTTAGCCATTTTTTGACGTGAAATTGTAAACATGTGGACATGGATTTTGAAAATTCTAGAGAGAATTTTAAAAGCTTCAACAGAATTTCAACGATTTTGAGAGAGATTTGAAAAGTTTCAATGGGAATGGGAAGAATTGGGACAAAAACTGGAACATTTTTAAGGGACTTTGAAAAAATTTCAACTGGAATTTTAGCAATTTTTTGACGTGAAATTGTAAACATGTGGACATGGATTTTGAAAATTCTAGAGAGAATTTTAAAAGCTTCAACAGAATTTCAACAATTTTGAGAGGGATTTGAAAAGTTTCAATGGGAATGGGAAGAATTGGGACAAAAATTGGAAAATTTTGAAGGGACTTTGAAAAAATTTCAACTGGAATTTTAGCAATTTTTTGACGTGAAATTGTAAACATGTGGACATGGATTTTGAAAATTCTAGAGAGAATTTTAAAAGCTTCAACAGAATTTCAACAATTTTGAGAGGGATTTGAAAAGTTTCAATGGGAATGGGAAGAATTGGGACAAAAATTGGAACATTATTAAGGGACTTTGAAAAAATTTCAACTGGAATTTTAGCCATTTTTTGACGTGAAATTGTAAACATGTGGACATGGATTTTGAAAATTCTAGAGAGAATTTTAGAAGCTTCAACAGAATTTCAACAATTTTGAGAGGGATTTGAAAAGTTTCAATGGGAATGGGAAGAATTGGGACAAAAATTGGAAAATTTTTAAGGGACTTTGAAAAAATTTCAACTGGAATTTTAGCCATTTTTTGACGTGAAATTGTAAACATGTGGACATGGATTTTGAAAATTCTAGAGAGAATTTTAAAAGCTTCAAGAGAATTTCAACAATTTTGAGAGGGATTTGAAAAGTTTCAATGGGAATGGGAAGAATTGGGACAAAAATTGGAAAATTTTTAAGGGACTTTGAAAAAATTTCAACTGGAATTTTAGCCATTTTTTGACGTGAAATTGTAAACATGTGGACATGGATTTTGAAAATTCTAGAGAGAATTTTAAAAGCTTCAACAGAATTTCAACGATTTTGAGAGAGATTTGAAAAGTTTCAATGGGAATGGGAAGAATTGGGACAAAAACTGGAACATTTTTAAGGGACTTTGAAAAAATTTCAACTGGAATTTTAGCAATTTTTTGACGTGAAATTGTAAACATGTGGACATGGATTTTGAAAATTCTAGAGAGAATTTTAAAAGCTTCAACAGAATTTCAACAATTTTGAGAGGGATTTGAAAAGTTTCAATGGGAATGGGAAGAATTGGGACAAAAATGGGAAAATTTTTAAGGGACTTTGAAAAAATTTCAACTGGAATTTTAGCCATTTTTTGACGTGAAATTGTAAACATGTGGACATGGATTTTGAAAATTCTAGAGAGAATTTTAAAAGCTTCAACAGAATTTCAACAATTTTGAGAGGGATTTGAAAAGTTTCAATGGGAATGGGAAGAATTGGGACAAAAATTGGAAAATTTTTAAGGGACTTTGAAAAAATTTCAACTGGAATTTTAGCAATTTTTTGACGTGAAATTGTAAACATGTGGACATGGATTTTGAAAATTCTAGAGAGAATTTTAAAAGCTTCAACAGAATTTCAACGATTTTGAGAGGGATTTGAAAAGTTTCAATGGGAATGGGAAGAATTGGGACAAAAATGGGAAAATTTTTAAGGGACTTTGAAACAATTTCAACTGGAATTTTAGCCATTTTTTGTCGTGAAATTGTAAACATGTGGACATGGATTTTGAAAATTCTAGAGAGAATTTTAAAAGCTTCAACAGAATTTCAACAATTTTGAGAGGGATTTGAAAAGTTTCAATGGGAATGGGAAGAATTGGGACAAAAATTGGAAAATTTTTAAGGGACTTTGAAAAAATTTCAACTGGAATTTTAGCCATTCTTTGACGTGAAATTGTAAACATGTGGACATGGATTTTGAAAATTCTAGAGAGAATTTTAAAAGCTTCAACAGAATTTCAACGATTTTGAGAGGGATTTGAAAAGTTTCAATGGGAATGGGAAGAATTGGGACAAAAATGGGAAAATTTTTAAGGGACTTTGAAAAAATTTCAACTGGAATTTTAGCCATTTTTTGACGTGAAATTGTAAACATGTGGACATGGATTTTGAAAATTCTAGAGAGAATTTTAAAAGCTTCAACAGAATTTCTACAATTTTGAGAGGGATTTGAAAAGTTTCAATGGGAATGGGAAGAATTGGGACAAAAATTGGAAAATTTTTAAGGGACTTTGAAAAAATTTCAACTGGAATTTTAGCAATTTTTTAACGTGAAATTGTAAACATGTGGACATGGATTTTGAAAATTCTAGAGAGAATTTTAAAAGCTTCAACAGAATTTCTACAATTTTGAGAGGGATTTGAAAAGTTTCAATGGGAATGGGAAGAATTGGGACAAAAATTGGAAAATTTTTAAGGGACTTTGAAAAAATTTCAACTGGAATTTTAGCCATTTTTTGACGTGAACTTGTAAACATGTGGACATGGATTTTGAAAATTCTAGAGAGAATTTTAAAAGCTTCAACAGAATTTCTACAATTTTGAGAGGGATTTGAAAAGTTTCAATGGGAATGGGAAGAATTGGGACAAAAATTGGAAAATTTTGAAGGGACTTTGAAAAAATTTCAACTGGAATTTTAGCCATTTTTTGACATGAAATTGTAAACATGTGGCCATGGATTTTGAAAATTCTAGAGAGAATTTTAAAAGCTTCAACAGAATTTCAACAATTTTGAGAGGGATTTGAAAAGTTTCAATGGGAATGGGAAGAATTGGGACAAAAATTGGAAAATTTTGAAGGGACTTTGAAAAAATTTCAACTGGAATTTTAGCCATTTTTTTGACGTGAAATTGTAAACATGTGGACATGGATTTTGAAAATTCTAGAGAGAATTTTAAAAGCTTCAACAGAATTTCAACAATTTTGAGAGGGATTTGAAAAGTTTCATGGGGAATGGGAAGAATTGGGACAAAAATTGGAAAATTTTTCAGGGACTTTGAAACAATTTCAACTGGAATTTTAGCCATTTTTTGACGTGAAATTGTAAACATGTGGACATGGATTTTGAAAATTCTAGAGAGAATTTTAAAAGCTTCAACAGAATTTCAACAATTTTGAGAGGGATTTGAAAAGTTTCAATGGGAATGGGAAGAATTGGGACAAAAATTGGAAAATTTTTCAGGGACTTTGAAAAAATTTCAACTGGAATTTTAGCCATTTTTTGACGTGAAATTATAAACATGTGGACATGGATTTTGAAAATTCTAGAGAGAATTTTAAAAGCTTCAACAGAATTTCTACAATTTTGAGAGGGATTTGAAAAGTTTCAATGGGAATGGGAAGAATTGGGACAAAAATTGGAATAATTTTAAGGGACTTTGAAAAAATTTCAACTGGAATTTTAGCCATTTTTTGACGTGAACTTGTAAACATGTGGCCATGGATTTTGAAAATACTAGAGAGAATTTTAAAAGCTTCAACAGAATTTCAACAATTTTGAGAGGGATTTGAAAAGTTTCAATGGGAATGGGAAGAATTGGGACAAAAATTGGAAAATTTTTAAGGGACTTTGAAAAAATTTCAACTGGAATTTTAGCCATTTTTTGACGTGAAATTGTAAACATGTGGACATGGATTTTGAAAATTCTAGAGAGAATTTTAAAAGCTTCAACAGAATTTCTACAATTTTGAGAGGGATTTGAAAAGTTTCAATGGGAATGGGAAGAATTGGGACAAAAATTGGAAAATTTTTAAGGGACTTTGAAAAAATTTCAACTGGAATTTTAGCATTTTTTTGACGTGAAATTGTAAACATGTGGACATGGATTTTGAAAATTCTAGAGAGAATTTTAAAAGCTTCAACAGAATTTCAACAATTTTGAGAGGGATTTGAAAAGTTTCATGGGGAATGGGAAGAATTGGGACAAAAATTGGAAAATTTTTAAGGGACTTTGAAACAATTTCAACTGGAATTTTAGCAATTTTTTGACGTGAAATTGTAAACATGTGGACATGGATTTTGAAAATTCTAGAGAGAATTTTAAAAGCTTCAACAGAATTTCAACAATTTTGAGAGGGATTTGAAAAGTTTCAATGGGAATGGGAAGAATTGGGACAAAAATGGGAAAATTTTTAAGGGACTTTGAAAAAATTTCAACTGGAATTTTAGCAATTTTTTGACGTGAAATTGTAAACATGTGGACATGGATTTTGAAAATTCTAGAGAGAATTTTAAAAGCTTCAACAGAATTTCAACAATTTTGAGAGGGATTTGAAAAGTTTCAATGGGAATGGGAAGAATTGGGACAAAAATTGGAAAATTTTTCAGGGACTTTGAAAAAATTTCAACTGGAATTTTAGCCATTTTTTGACGTGAAATGGTAAACATGTGGACATGGATTTTGAAAATTCTAGAGAGAATTTTAAAAGCTTTAACAGAATTTCTACAATTTTGAGAGGGATTTGAAAAGTTTCAATGGGAATGGGAAGAATTGGGACAAAAATTGGAAAATTTTTAAGGGACTTTGAAAAAATTTCAACTGGAATTTTAGCCATTTTTTTACGTGAAATGGTAAACATGTGGACATGGATTTTGAAAATTCTAGAGAGAATTTTAAAAGCTTCAACAGAATTTCTACAATTTTGAGAGGGATTTGAAAAGTTTCAATGGGAATGGGAAGAATTGGGACAAAAATTGGAAAATTTTTAAGGGACTTTGAAAAAATTTCAACTGGAATTTTAGCATTTTTTTTGATGTGAAATTGTAAACATGTGGACATGGATTTTGAAAATTCTAGAGAGAATTTTAAAAGCTTCAACAGAATTTCAACAATTTTGAGAGGGATTTGAAAAGTTTCAATGGGAATGGGAAGAATTGGGACAAAAATGGGAAAATTTTTAAGGGACTTTGAAACAATTTCAACTGGAATTTTAGCAATTTTTTTACGTGAAATTGTAAACATGTGGACATGGATTTTGAAAATTCTAGAGAGAATTTTAAAAGCTTCAACAGAATTTCAACAATTTTGAGAGGGATTTGAAAAGTTTCAATGGGAATGGGAAGAATTGGGACAAAAATTGGAACATTTTTAAGGGACTTTGAAAAAATTTCAACTGGAATTTTAGCCATTTTTTGACGTGAAATTATAAACATGTGGACATGGATTTTGAAAATTCTAGAGAGAATTTTAAAAGCTTCAACAGAATTTCTACAATTTTGAGAGGGATTTGAAAAGTTTCAATGGGAATGGGAAGAATTGGGACAAAAATTGGAATAATTTTAAGGGACTTTGAAAAAATTTCAACTGGAATTTTAGCCATTTTTTGACGTGAACTTGTAAACATGTGGCCATGGATTTTGAAAATACTAGAGAGAATTTTAAAAGCTTCAACAGAATTTCAACAATTTGGAGAGGGATTTGAAAAGTTTCAATGGGAATGGGAAGAATTGGGACAAAAATTGGAAAATTTTTAAGGGACTTTGAAAAAATTTCAACTTGAATTTTAGCCATTTTTTGACGTGAAATTGTAAACATGTGGACATGGATTTTGAAAATTCTAGAGAGAATTTTAAAAGCTTCAACAGAATTTCAACAATTTTGAGAGGGATTTGAAAAGTTTCAATGGGAATGGGAAGAATTGGGACAAAAATTGGAAAATTTTTCAGGGACTTTGAAAAAATTTCAACTGGAATTTTAGACATTTTTTGACGTGAAATTATAAACATGTGGACATGGATTTTGAAAATTCTAGAGAGAATTTTAAAAGCTTCAACAGAATTTCTACAATTTTGAGAGGGATTTGAAAAGTTTCAATGGGAATGGGAAGAATTGGGACAAAAATTGGAATAATTTTAAGGGACTTTGAAAAAATTTCAACTGGAATTTTAGCCATTTTTTGACGTGAACTTGTAAACATGTGGCCATGGATTTTGAAAATACTAGAGAGAATTTTAAAAGCTTCAACAGAATTTCAACAATTTTGAGAGGGATTTGAAAAGTTTCAATGGGAATGGGAAGAATTGGGACAAAAATTGGAAAATGTTTAAGGGACTTTGAAACAATTTCAACTGGAATTTTAGCAATTTTTTGACGTGAAATTGTAAACATGTGGACATGGATTTTGAAAATTCTAGAGAGAATTTTAAAAGCTTCAACAGAATTTCTACAATTTTGAGAGGGATTTGAAAAGTTTCAATGGGAATGGGAAGAATTGGGACAAAAATTGGAAAATTTTTAAGGGACTTTGAAAAAATTTCAACTGGAATTTTAGCATTTTTTTGACGTGAAATTGTAAACATGTGGACATGGATTTTGAAAATTCTAGAGAGAATTTTAAAAGCTTCAACAGAATTTCAACAATTTTGAGAGGGATTTGAAAAGTTTCATGAGGAATGGGAAGAATTGGGACAAAAATTGGAAAATTTTTAAGGGACTTTGAAACAATTTCAACTGGAATTTTAGCAATTTTTTGACGTGAAATTGTAAACATGTGGACATGGATTTTGAAAATTCTAGAGAGAATTTTAAAAGCTTCAACAGAATTTCAACAATTTTGAGAGGGATTTGAAAAGTTTCAATGGGAATGGGAAGAATTGGGACAAAAATGGGAAAATTTTTAAGGGACTTTGAAAAAATTTCAACTGGAATTTTAGCCATTTTTTGACGTGAACTTGTAAACATGTGGACATGGATTTTGAAAATTCTAGAGAGAATTTTAAAAGCTTCAAGAGAATTTCAACAATTTTGAGAGGGATTTGAAAAGTTTCAATGGGAATGGGAAGAATTGGGACAAAAATTGGAAAATTTTTAAGGGACTTTGAAAAAATTTCAACTGGAATTTTAGCCATTTTTTGATGTGAAATTGTAAACATGTGGACATGGATTTTGAAAATTCTAGAGAGAATTTTAAAAGCTTCAACAGAATTTCAACAATTTTGAGAGGGATTTGAAAAGTTTCAATGGGAATGGGAAGAATTGGGACAAAAATGGGAAAATTTTTAAGGGACTTTGAAAAAATTTCAACTGGAATTTTAGCAATTTTTTAACGTGAAATTATAAACATGTGGACATGGATTTTGAAAATTCTAGAGAGAATTTTAAAAGCTTCAACAGAATTTCTACAATTTTGAGAGGGATTTGAAAAGTTTCAATGGGAATGGGAAGAATTGGGACAAAAATTGGAAAATTTTTCAGGGACTTTGAATAAATTTCAACTGGAATTTTAGCATTTTTTTGACGTGAAATTGTAAACATGTGGACATGGATTTTGAAAATTCTAGAGAGAATTTTAAAAGCTTCAACAGAATTTCAACAATTTTGAGAGGGATTTGAAAAGTTTCAATGGGAATGGGAAGAATTGGGACAAAAATTGGAAAATTTTTAAGGGACTTTGAAACAATTTCAACTGGAATTTTAGCAATTTTTTGACGTGAAATTGTAAACATGTGGACATGGATTTTGAAAATTCTAGAGAGAATTTTAAAAGCTTCAACAGAATTTCTACAATTTTGGGAGGGATTTGAAAAGTTTCAATGGGAATGGGAAGAATTGGGACAAAAATTGGAAAATTTTGAAGGGACTTTGAAAAATTTCAACTGGAATTTTAGCCATTTTTTGACGTGAAATTGTAAACATGTGGACATGGATTTTGAAAATTCTAGAGAGAATTTTAAAAGCTTCAACAGAATTTCAACAATTTTGAGAGGGATTTGAAAAGTTTCAATGGGAATGGGAAGAATTGGGACAAAAATTGGAAAATTTTGAAGGGACTTTGAAAAAATTTCAACTGGAATTTTAGCCATTTTTTGACATGAAATTGTAAACACGTGGCCATGGATTTTGAAAATTCTAGAGAGAATTTTAAAAGCTTCAACAGAATTTCAACAATTTTGAGAGGGATTTGAAAAGTTTCAATGGGAATGGGAAGAATTGGGACAAAAATGGGAAAATTTTTAAGGGACTTTGAAAAAATTTCAACTGGAATTTTAGCCATTTTTTGACGTGAAATTATAAACATGTGGACATGGATTTTGAAAATTCTAGAGAGAATTTTAAAAGCTTCAACAGAATTTCAACAATTTTGAGAGGGATTTGAAAAGTTTCAATGGGAATGGGAAGAATTGGGACAAAAATTGGAAAATTTTTAAGGGACTTTGAAAAAATTTCAACTGGAATTTTAGCCATTTTTTTTACGTGAAATTGTAAACATGTGGACATGGATTTTGAAAATTCTAGAGAGAATTTTAAAAGCTTCAACAGAATTTCTACAATTTTGAGAGGGATTTGAAAAGTTTCAATGGGAATGGGAAGAATTGGGACAAAAATTGGAAAATTTTGAAGGGACATTGAAAAAATTTCAACTGGAATTTTAGCCATTTTTTGACGTGAAATTGTAAACATGTGGACATGGATTTTGAAAATTCTAGAGAGAATTTTAAAAGCTTCAACAGAATTTCAACAATTTTGAGAGGGATTTGAAAAGTTTCAATGGGAATGGGAAGAATTGGGACAAAAATTGGAAAATTTTGAAGGGACTTTGAAAAATTTCAACTGGAATTTTAGCCATTTTTTGACGTGAAATTGTAAACATGTGGACATGGATTTTGAAAATTCTAGAGAGAATTTTAAAAGCTTCAACAGAATTTCAACAATTTTGAGAGGGATTTGAAAAGTTTCAATGGGAATGGGAAGAATTGGGACAAAAATTGGAAAATTTTGAAGGGACTTTGAAAAAATTTCAACTGGAATTTTAGCCATTTTTTGACATGAAATTGTAAACACGTGGCCATGGATTTTGAAAATTCTAGAGAGAATTTTAAAAGCTTCAACAGAATTTCAACAATTTTGAGAGGGATTTGAAAAGTTTCAATGGGAATGGGAAGAATTGGGACAAAAATGGGAAAATTTTTAAGGGACTTTGAAAAAATTTCAACTGGAATTTTAGCCATTTTTTGACGTGAAATTATAAACATGTGGACATGGATTTTGAAAATTCTAGAGAGAATTTTAAAAGCTTCAACAGAATTTCAACAATTTTGAGAGGGATTTGAAAAGTTTCAATGGGAATGGGAAGAATTGGGACAAAAATTGGAAAATTTTTAAGGGACTTTGAAAAAATTTCAACTGGAATTTTAGCCATTTTTTTTACGTGAAATTGTAAACATGTGGACATGGATTTTGAAAATTCTAGAGAGAATTTTAAAAGCTTCAACAGAATTTCTACAATTTTGAGAGGGATTTGAAAAGTTTCAATGGGAATGGGAAGAATTGGGACAAAAATTGGAAAATTTTTCAGGGACTTTGAATAAATTTCAACTGGAATTTTAGCATTTTTTTGACGTGAAATTGTAAACATGTGGACATGGATTTTGAAAATTCTAGAGAGAATTTTAAAAGCTTCAACAGAATTTCAACAATTTTGAGAGGGATTTGAAAAGTTTCAATGGGAATGGGAAGAATTGGGACAAAAATTGGAAAATGTTTAAGGGACTTTGAAACAATTTCAACTGGAATTTTAGCAATTTTTTGACGTGAAATTGTAAACATGTGGACATGGATTTTGAAAATTCTAGAGAGAATTTTAAAAGCTTCAACAGAATTTCAACAATTTTGAGAGGGATTTGAAAAGTTTCAATGGGAATGGGAAGAATTGGGACAAAAATGGGAAAATTTTTAAGGGACTTTGAAAAAATTTCAACTGGAATTTTAGCCATTTTTTGACGTGAAATGGTAAACATGTGGACCCGGATTTTGAAAATTCTAGAGAGAATTTTAAAAGCTTCAACAGAATTTCAACAATTTTGAGAGGGATTTGAAAAGTTTCAATGGGAATGGGAAGAATTGGGACAAAAATGGGAAAATTTTTAAGGGACTTTGAAAAAATTTCAACTGGAATTTTCGCAATTTTTTGACGTGAAATTATAAACATGTGGACATGGATTTTGAAAATTCTAGAGAGAATTTTAAAAGCTTCAACAGAATTTCAACAATTTTGAGAGGGATTTGAAAAGTTTCAATGGGAATGGGAAGAATTGGGACAAAAATTGGAAAATTTTGAAGGGACTTTGAAAAATTTCAACTGGAATTTTAGCCATTTTTTGACGTGAAATTGTAAACATGTGGACATGGATTTTGAAAATTCTAGAGAGAATTTTAAAAGCTTCAACAGAATTTCAACAATTTTGAGAGGGATTTGAAAAGTTTCAATGGGAATGGGAAGAATTGGGACAAAAATTGGAAAATTTTGAAGGGACTTTGAAAAAATTTCAACTGGAATTTTAGCCATTTTTTGACATGAAATTGTAAACACGTGGCCATGGATTTTGAAAATTCTAGAGAGAATTTTAAAAGCTTCAACAGAATTTCAACAATTTTGAGAGGGATTTGAAAAGTTTCAATGGGAATGGGAAGAATTGGGACAAAAATTGGAAAATTTTTCAGGGACTTTGAAACAATTTCAACTGGAATTTTAGCAATTTTTTGACGTGAAATTGTAAACATGTGGACATGGATTTTGAAAATTCTAGAGAGAATTTTAAAAGCTTCAACAGAATTTCTACAATTTTGAGAGGGATTTGAAAAGTTTCAATGGGAATGGGAAGAATTGGGACAAAAATTGGAAAATTTTTCAGGGACTTTGAAAAAATTTCAACTGGAATTTTAGCCATTTTTTGACGTGAAATGGTAAACATGTGGACCCGGATTTTGAAAATTCTAGAGAGAATTTTAAAAGCTTCAACAGAATTTCAACAATTTTGAGAGGGATTTGAAAAGTTTCAATGGGAATGGGAAGAATTGGGACAAAAATGGGAAAATTTTTAAGGGACTTTGAAAAAATTTCAACTGGAATTTTCGCAATTTTTTGACGTGAAATTATAAACATGTGGACATGGATTTTGAAAATTCTAGAGAGAATTTTAAAAGCTTCAACAGAATTTCAACAATTTTGAGAGGGATTTGAAAAGTTTCAATGGGAATGGGAAGAATTGGGACAAAAATTGGAAAATTTTGAAGGGACTTTGAAAAAATTTCAACTGGAATTTTAGCCATTTTTTTTACGTGAAATTGTAAACATGTGGACATGGATTTTGAAAATTCTAGAGAGAATTTTAAAAGCTTCAACAGAATTTCAACAATTTTGAGAGGGATTTGAAAAGTTTCAATGGGAATGGGAAGAATTGGGACAAAAATTGGAAAATTTTTCAGGGACTTTGAATAAATTTCAACTGGAATTTTAGCATTTTTTTGACGTGAAATTGTAAACATGTGGACATGGATTTTGAAAATTCTAGAGAGAATTTTAAAAGCTTCAACAGAATTTCAACAATTTTGAGAGGGATTTGAAAAGTTTCAATGGGAATGGGAAGAATTGGGACAAAAATTGGAAAATTTTTAAGGGACTTTGAAACAATTTCAACTGGAATTTTAGCAATTTTTTGACGTGAAATTGTAAACATGTGGACATGGATTTTGAAAATTCTAGAGAGAATTTTAAAAGCTTCAACAGAATTTCAACAATTTTGAGAGGGATTTGAAAAGTTTCAATGGGAATGGGAAGAATTGGGACAAAAATGGGAAAATTTTTAAGGGACTTTGAAAAAATTTCAACTGGAATTTTAGCCATTTTTTGACGTGAAATGGTAAACATGTGGACCCGGATTTTGAAAATTCTAGAGAGAATTTTAAAAGCTTCAACAGAATTTCAACAATTTTGAGAGGGATTTGAAAAGTTTCAATGGGAATGGGAAGAATTGGGACAAAAATGGGAAAATTTTTAAGGGACTTTGAAAAAATTTCAACTGGAATTTTAGCCATTTTTTGACGTGAAATTATAAACATGTGGACATGGATTTTGAAAATTCTAGAGAGAATTTTAAAAGCTTCAACAGAATTTCAACAATTTTGAGAGGGATTTGAAAAGTTTCAATGGGAATGGGAAGAATTGGGACAAAAATTGGAAAATTTTTAAGGGACTTTGAAAAAATTTCAACTGGAATTTTAGCCATTTTTTTTACGTGAAATTGTAAACATGTGGACATGGATTTTGAAAATTCTAGAGAGAATTTTAAAAGCTTCAACAGAATTTCTACAATTTTGAGAGGGATTTGAAAAGTTTCAATGGGAATGGGAAGAATTGGGACAAAAATTGGAAAATTTTTAAGGGACTTTGAAAAAATTTCAACTGGAATTTTAGCATTTTTTGACGTGAAATTGTAAACATGTGGACATGGATTTGGAAAATTCTAGAGAGAATTTTAAAAGCTTCAACAGAATTTCAACAATTTTGAGAGGGATTTGAAAAGTTTCAATGGGAATGGGAAGAATTGGGACAAAAATTGGAAAATTTTTAAGGGACTTTGAAACAATTTCAACTGGAATTTTAGCAATTTTTTGACGTGAAATTGTAAACATGTGGACATGGATTTTGAAAATTCTAGAGAGAATTTTAAAAGCTTCAACAGAATTTCAACAATTTTGAGAGGGATTTGAAAAGTTTCAATGGGAATGGGAAGAATTGGGACAAAAATGGGAAAATTTTTAAGGGACTTTGAAAAAATTTCAACTGGAATTTTAGCCATTTTTTGACGTGAAATGGTAAACATGTGGACCCGGATTTTGAAAATTCTAGAGAGAATTTTAAAAGCTTCAACAGAATTTCAACAATTTTGAGAGGGATTTGAAAAGTTTCAATGGGAATGGGAAGAATTGGGACAAAAATGGGAAAATTTTTAAGGGACTTTGAAAAAATTTCAACTGGAATTTTAGCCATTTTTTGACGTGAAATTATAAACATGTGGACATGGATTTTGAAAATTCTAGAGAGAATTTTAAAAGCTTCAACAGAATTTCAACAATTTTGAGAGGGATTTGAAAAGTTTCAATGGGAATGGGAAGAATTGGGACAAAAATTGGAAAATTTTGAAGGGACTTTGAAAAATTTCAACTGGAATTTTAGCCATTTTTTGACGTGAAATTGTAAACATGTGGACATGGATTTTGAAAATTCTAGAGAGAATTTTAAAAGCTTCAACAGAATTTCAACAATTTTGAGAGGGATTTGAAAAGTTTCAATGGGAATGGGAAGAATTGGGACAAAAATTGGAAAATTTTGAAGGGACTTTGAAAAAATTTCAACTGGAATTTTAGCCATTTTTTGACATGAAATTGTAAACACGTGGCCATGGATTTTGAAAATTCTAGAGAGAATTTTAAAAGCTTCAACAGAATTTCAACAATTTTGAGAGGGATTTGAAAAGTTTCAATGGGAATGGGAAGAATTGGGACAAAAATTGGAAAATTTTTAAGGGACTTTGAAAAAATTTCAACTGGAATTTTAGCCATTTTTTGACGTGAAATTGTAAACATGTGGACATGGATTTTGAAAATTCTAGAGAGAATTTTAAAAGCTTCAACAGAATTTCAACACTTTTGAGAGGGATTTGAAAAGTTTCAATGGGAATGGGAAGAATTGGGACAAAAATTGGAAAATTTTGAAGGGACTTTGAAAAAATTTCAACTGGAATTTTAGCATTTTTTTGACGTGAAATTGTAAACATGTGGACATGGATTTTGAAAATTCTAGAGAGAATTTTAAAAGCTTCAACAGAATTTCAACAATTTTGAGAGGGATTTGAAAAGTTTCAATGGGAATGGGAAGAATTGGGACAAAAATTGGAAAATTTTTCAGGGACTTTGAAAAAATTTCAACTGGAATTTTAGCCATTTTTTGACGTGAAATTGTAAACATGTGGACATGGATTTTGAAAATTCTAGAGAGAATTTTAAAAGCTTTAACAGAATTTCTACAATTTTGAGAGGGATTTGAAAAGTTTCAATGGGAATGGGAAGAATTGGGACAAAAATTGGAAAATTTTGAAGGGACTTTGAAAAAATTTCAACTGGAATTTTAGCAATTTTTTTTACGTGAAATGGTAAACATGTGGACATGGATTTTGAAAATTCTAGAGAGAATTTTAAAAGCTTCAACAGAATTTCTACAATTTTGAGAGGGATTTGAAAAGTTTCAATGGGAATGGGAAGAATTGGGACAAAAACTGGAACATTTTTAAGGGACTTTGAAAAATTTCAACTGGAATTTTAGCCATTTTTTGACGTGAAATGGTAAACATGTGGACCCGGATTTTGAAAATTCTAGAGAGAATTTTAAAAGCTTCAACAGAATTTCAACAATTTTGAGAGGGATTTGAAAAGTTTCAATGGGAATGGGAAGAATTGGGACAAAAATGGGAAGATTTTTAAGGGACTTTGAAAAAATTTCAACTGGAATTTTAGCCATTTTTTGACGTGAAATTATAAACATGTGGACATGGATTTTGAAAATTCTAGAGAGAATTTTAAAAGCTTCAACAGAATTTCAACAATTTTGAGAGGGATTTGAAAAGTTTCAATGGGAATGGGAAGAATTGGGACAAAAATTGGAAAATTTTGAAGGGACTTTGAAAAATTTCAACTGGAATTTTAGCCATTTTTTGACGTGAAATTGTAAACATGTGGACATGGATTTTGAAAATTCTAGAGAGAATTTTAAAAGCTTCAACAGAATTTCAACAATTTTGAGAGGGATTTGAAAAGTTTCAATGGGAATGGGAAGAATTGGGACAAAAATTGGAAAATTTTGAAGGGACTTTGAAAAAATTTCAACTGGAATTTTAGCCATTTTTTGACATGAAATTGTAAACACGTGGCCATGGATTTTGAAAATTCTAGAGAGAATTTTAAAAGCTTCAACAGAATTTCAACAATTTTGAGAGGGATTTGAAAAGTTTCAATGGGAATGGGAAGAATTGGGACAAAAATTGGAAAATTTTTAAGGGACTTTGAAAAAATTTCAACTGGAATTTTAGCCATTTTTTGACGTGAAATTGTAAACATGTGGACATGGATTTTGAAAATTCTAGAGAGAATTTTAAAAGCTTCAACAGAATTTCAACACTTTTGAGAGGGATTTGAAAAGTTTCAATGGGAATGGGAAGAATTGGGACAAAAATTGGAAAATTTTGAAGGGACTTTGAAAAAATTTCAACTGGAATTTTAGCATTTTTTTGACGTGAAATTGTAAACATGTGGACATGGATTTTGAAAATTCTAGAGAGAATTTTAAAAGCTTCAACAGAATTTCAACAATTTTGAGAGGGATTTGAAAAGTTTCAATGGGAATGGGAAGAATTGGGACAAAAATTGGAAAATTTTTCAGGGACTTTGAAAAATTTCAACTGGAATTTTAGCCATTTTTTGACGTGAAATGGTAAACATGTGGACATGGATTTTGAAAATTCTAGAGAGAATTTTAAAAGCTTTAACAGAATTTCTACAATTTTGAGAGGGATTTGAAAAGTTTCAATGGGAATGGGAAGAATTGGGACAAAAATTGGAAAATTTTGAAGGGACTTTGAAAAAATTTCAACTGGAATTTTAGCAATTTTTTTTACGTGAAATGGTAAACATGTGGACATGGATTTTGAAAATTCTAGAGAGAATTTTAAAAGCTTCAACAGAATTTCTACAATTTTGAGAGGGATTTGAAAAGTTTCAATGGGAATGGGAAGAATTGGGACAAAAACTGGAACATTTTTAAGGGACTTTGAAAAAATTTCAACTGGAATTTTAGCAATTTTTTGACGTGAAATTGTAAACATGTGGACATGGATTTTGAAAATTCTAGAGAGAATTTTAAAAGCTTCAACAGAATTTCAACAATTTTGAGAGGGATTTGAAAAGTTTCAATGGGAATGGGAAGAATTGGGACAAAAATGGGAAAATTTTTAAGGGACTTTGAAACAATTTCAACTGGAATTTTAGCAATTTTTTTACGTGAAATTGTAAACATGTGGACATGGATTTTGAAAATTCTAGAGAGAATTTTAAAAGCTTCAACAGAATTTCAACAATTTTGAGAGGGATTTGAAAAGTTTCAATGGGAATGGGAAGAATTGGGACAAAAATTGGAAAATTTTTCAGGGACTTTGAAACAATTTCAACTGGAATTTTAGCCATTTTTTGACGTGAAATTGTAAACATGTGGCCATGGATTTTGAAAATTCTAGAGAGAATTTTAAAAGCTTCAACAGAATTTCAACAATTTTGAGAGGGATTTGAAAAGTTTCAATGGGAATGGGAAGAATTGGGACAAAAATTGCAAAATTTTTAAGGGACTTTGAAAAAATTTCAACTGGAATTTTAGCCATTTTTTTAACGTGAAATGGTAAACATGTGGACATGGATTTTGAAAGTTCTAGAGAGAATTTTAAAAGTTTCAACAGAATTTCAACAATTTTGAGAGGGATTTGAAAAGTTTCAATGGGAATGGGAAGAATTGGGACAAAAATTGGAAAATTTTTAAGGGACTTTGAAAAAATTTCAACTGGAATTTTAGCCATTTTTTGACGCGAAATTGTAAACAAGTGGACATGGATTTTGAAAATTCTAGAGAGAATTTTAAAAGCTTTAACAGAATTTCTACAATTTTGAGAGGGATATGAAAAGTTTCAATGGGAATGGGAAGAATTGGGACAAAAATTGGAAAATTTTTAAGGGACTTTGAAAAAATTTCAACTGGAATTTTAGCCATTTTTTTACGTGAAATTGTAAACATGTGGACATGGATTTTGAAAATTCTAGAGAGAATTTTAAAAGCTTCAACAGAATTTCAACAATTTTGAGAGGGATTTGAAAAGTTTCAATGGAATGGGAAGAATTGGGACAAAAATTGGAAAATTTTGAAGGGACTTTGAAAAAATTTCAACTGGAATTTTAGCCATTTTTTGACGTGAAATGGTAAACATGTGGACATGGATTTTGAAAATTCTAGAGAGAATTTTAAAAGCTTCAACAGAATTTCAACAATTTTGAGAGGGATTTGAAAAGTTTCAATGGGAATGGGAAGAATTGGGACAAAAATTGGAAAATTTTTAAGGGACTTTGAAAAAATTTCAACTGGAATTTTAGCCATTTTTTTGACGTGAAATTGTAAACATGTGGACATGGATTTTGAAAATTCTAGAGAGAATTTTAAAAGCTTCAACAGAATTTCAACAATTTTGAGAGGGATTTGAAAAGTTTCAATGGGAATGGGAAGAATTGGGACAAAAATTGGAACATTTTTAAGGGACTTTGAAAAAATTTCAACTGGAATTTTAGCATTTTTTTGACGTGAAATGGTAAACATGTGGACATGGATTTTGAAAATTCTAGAGAGAATTTTAAAAGCTTCAACAGAATTTCAACAATTTTGAGAGGGATTTGAAAAGTTTCAATGGGAATGGGAAGAATTGGGACAAAAATTGGAAAATTTTTCAGGGACTTTGAAAAAATTTCAACTGGAATTTTAGCCATTTTTTGACGTGAAATGGTAAACATGTGGACATGGATTTTGAAAATTCTAGAGAGAATTTTAAAAGCTTTAACAGAATTTCTACAATTTTGAGAGGGATTTGAAAAGTTTCAATGGGAATGGGAAGAATTGGGACAAAAATTGGAAAATTTTGAAGGGACTTTGAAAAAATTTCAACTGGAATTTTAGCAATTTTTTTTACGTGAAATGGTAAACATGTGGACATGGATTTTGAAAATTCTAGAGAGAATTTTAAAAGCTTCAACAGAATTTCAACAATTTTGAGAGGGATTTGAAAAGTTTCAATGGGAATGGGAAGAATTGGGACAAAAATTGGAAAATTTTTCAGGGACTTTGAAAAATTTCAACTGGAATTTTAGCATTTTTTTTTTACGTGAAATTGTAAACATGTGGACATGGATTTTGAAAATTCTAGAGAGAATTTTAAAAGCTTCAACAGAATTTCAACAATTTTGAGAGGGATTTGAAAAGTTTCAATGGGAATGGGAAGAATTGGGACAAAAATGGGAAAATTTTTAAGGGACTTTGAAACAATTTCAACTGGAATTTTAGCAATTTTTTGACGTGAAATTGTAAACATGTGGACATGGATTTTGAAAATTCTAGAGAGAATTTTAAAAGCTTCAACAGAATTTCAACAATTTTGAGAGGGATTTGAAAAGTTTCAATGGGAATGGGAAGAATTGGGAAAAAAATTGGAAAATTTTTAAGGGACTTTGAAAACATTTCAACTGGAATTTTAGCATTTTTTTACGTGAAATGGTAAACATGTGGACATGGATTTTGAAAATTCTAGAGAGAATTTTAAAAGCTTCAACAGAATTTCTACAATTTTGAGAGGGATTTGAAAAGTTTCAATGGGAATGGGAAGAATTGGGACAAAAATTGGAAAATTTTGAAGGGACATTGAAAAAATTTCAACTGGAATTTTAGCCATTTTTTGACGTGAAATTGTAAACATGTGGACACGGATTTTGAAAATTCTAGAGAGAATTTTAAAAGCTTCAACAGAATTTCAACAATTTTGAGAGGGATTTGAAAAGTTTCAATGGGAATGGGAAGAATTGGGACAAAAATTGGAAAATTTTTAAGGGACTTTGAAAAAATTTCAACTGGAATTTTAGCCATTTTTTTTACGTGAAATTGTAAACATGTGGACATGGATTTTGAAAATTCTAGAGAGAATTTTAAAAGCTTCAACAGAATTTCAACAATTTTGAGAGGGATTTGAAAAGTTTCAATGGGAATGGGAAGAATTGGGACAAAAATTGGAAAATTTTGAAGGGACTTTGAAAAAATTTCAACTGGAATTTTAGCCATTTTTTGACGTGAAATGGTAAACATGTGGACATGGATTTTGAAAATTCTAGAGAGAATTTTAAAAGCTTCAACAGAATTTCAACAATTTTGAGAGGGATTTGAAAAGTTTCAATGGGAATGGGAAGAATTGGGACAAAAATTGGAAAATTTTGAAGGGACTTTGAAAAAATTTCAACTGGAATTTTAGCCATTTTTTGACGTGAAATTGTAAACATGTGGACATGGATTTTGAAAATTCTAGAGAGAATTTTAAAAGCTTCAACAGAATTTCAACAATTTTGAGAGGGATTTGAAAAGTTTCAATGGGAATGGGAAGAATTGGGACAAAAATGGGAAAATTTTTAAGGGACTTTGAAAAAATTTCAACTGGAATTTTAGCCATTTTTTTTACGTGAAATGGTAAACATGTGGACATGGATTTTGAAAATTCTAGAGAGAATTTTAAAAGTTTCAACAGAATTTCAACAATTTTGAGAGGGATTTGAAAAGTTTCAATGGGAATGGGAAGAATTGGGACAAAAATTGGAAAATTTTGAAGGGACTTTGAAAAAATTTCAACTGGAATTTTAGCCATTTTTTGACGCGAAATTGTAAACATGTGGACATGGATTTTGAAAATTCTAGAGAGAATTTTAAAAGCTTTAACAGAATTTCTACAATTTTGAGAGGGATTTGAAAAGTTTCAATGGGAATGGGAAGAATTGGGACAAAAATTGGAAAATTTTTAAGGGACTTTGAAAAAATTTCAACTGGAATTTTAGCCATTTTTTGACGTGAAATTGTAAACATGTGGACATGGATTTTGAAAATTCTAGAGAGAATTTTAAAAGCTTCAACAGAATTTCAACAATTTTGAGAGGGATTTGAAAAGTTTCAATGGGAATGGGAAGAATTGGGACAAAAATTGGAAAATTTTGAAGGGACTTTGAAAAAATTTCAACTGGAATTTTAGCCATTTTATGACGTGAAATTGTAAACATGTGGACATGGATTTTGAAAATTCTAGAGAGAATTTTAAAAGCTTCAACAGAATTTCTACAATTTTGAGAGGGATTTGAAAAGTTTCAATGGGAATGGGAAGAATTGGGACAAAAATTGGAAAATTTTTAAGGGACTTTGAAAAAATTTCAACTGGAATTTTAGCAATTTTTTGACGTGAAATTGTAAACATGTGGACATGGATTTTGAAAATTCTAGAGAGAATTTTAAAAGCTTCAACAGAATTTCAACAATTTGGAGAGGGATTTGAAAAGTTTCAATGGGAATGGGAAGAATTGGGACAAAAATTGGAAAATTTTTAAGGAACTTTGAAAAAATTTCAACTGGAATTTTAGCCATTTTTTGACGTGAAATTGTAAACATGTGGACATGGATTTTGAAAATTCTAGAGAGAATTTTAAAAGCTTCAACAGAATTTCAACAGTTTTGAGAGGGATTTGAAAAGTTTCAATGGGAATGGGAAGAATTGGGACAAAAATTGGAAAATTTTTAAGGGACTTTGAAAAAATTTCAACTGGAATTTTAGCCATTTTTTGACGTGAAATTGTAAACATGTGGACATGGATTTTGAAAATTCTAGAGAGAATTTTAAAAGCTTCAACAGAATTTCAACAATTTTGAGAGGGATTTGAAAAGTTTCAATGGGAATGGGAAGAATTGGGACAAAAATGGGAAAATTTTTAAGGGACTTTGAAAAAATTTCAACTGGAATTTTAACAATTTTTTTATGTGAAATTGTAAACATGTGGCCATGGATTTTGAAAATTCTAGAGAGAATTTTAAAAGCTTCAACAGAATTTCAACAATTTTGAGAGGGATTTGAAAAGTTTCAATGGGAATGGGAAGAATTGGGACAAAAATTGGAAAATTTTGAAGGGACTTTGAAAAAATTTCAACTGGAATTTTAGCCATTTTTTGACGTGAAATTGTAAACATGTGGACATGGATTTTGAAAATTCTAGAGAGAATTTTAAAAGCTTCAACAGAATTTCAACAATTTTGAGAGGGATTTGAAAAGTTTCAATGGGAATGGGAAGAATTGGGACAAAAATTGGAAAATTTTTAAGGGACTTTGAAAAAATTTCAACTGGAATTTTAGCCATTTTTTGACGTGAAATTGTAAACATGTGGACATGGATTTTGAAAATTCTAGAGAGAATTTTAAAAGCTTCAACAGAATTTCAACAATTTTGAGAGGGATTTGAAAAGTTTCAATGGGAATGGGAAGAATTGGGACAAAAATGGGAAAATTTTTAAGGGACTTTGAAAAAATTTCAACTGGAATTTTAGCCATTTTTTTTACGTGAAATGGTAAACATGTGGACATGGATTTTGAAAATTCTAGAGAGAATTTTAAAAGCTTTAACAGAATTTCTACAATTTTGAGAGGGATTTGAAAAGTTTCAATGGGAATGGGAAGAATTGGGACAAAAATTGGAAAATTTTTCAGGGACTTTGAAAAAATTTCAACTGGAATTTTAGCCATTTTTTGACGTGAAATTGTAAACATGTGGACATGGATTTTGAAAATTCTAGAGAGAATTTTAAAAGCTTCAACAGAATTTCAACAATTTTGAGAGGGATTTGAAAAGTTTCAATGGGAATGGGAAGAATTGGGACAAAAATTGGAAAATTTTGAAGGGACTTTGAAAAAATTTCAACTGGAATTTTAGCCATTTTTTGACGTGAAATTGTAAACATGTGGACATGGAT
>NW_028116433.1:0-38017 GCF_964273445.1 Streptopelia decaocto | reverse complement strand
AATTTTGAGAGGGATTTGAAAAGTTTCAATGGGAATGGGAAGAATTGGGACAAAAATTGGAAAATTTTTAAGGGACTTTGAAAAAATTTCAACTGGAATTTTAGCATTTTTTATGTGAAATTGTAAACATGTGGACATGGATTCTGAAAATTCTAGAGAGAATTTTAAAAGCTTCAAGAGAATTTCAACAATTTGGAGAGGGATTTGAAAAGTTTCAATGGGAATGGGAAGAATTGGGACAAAAATTGGAAAATTTTTAAGGGTCTTTGAAAAAATTACACATGGAATTTTAGCATTTTTGACGTGAAATTGTAAACATGTGGACATGGATTTTGAAAATTCTAGAGAGAATTTTAAAAGCTTCAAGAGAATTTCAACAATTTGGAGAGGGATTTGAAAAGTTTCAATGGGAATGGGAAGAATTGGGACAAAAATTGGAAAATTTTTCAGGGACTTTGAAAAAATTTCAACTGGCATTTTAGCCATTTTTTGACGTGAAATTGTAAACATGTGGACATGGATTTTGAAAATTCTAGAGAGAATTTTAAAAGCTTCAAGAGAATTTCAACAATTTGGAGAGGGATTTGAAAAGTTTCAATGGGAATGGGAAGAATTGGGACAAAAATTGGAAAATTTTTAAGGGACTTTGAAAAAATTTCAACTGGAATTTTAGCCATTTTTTGACGTGAAATTGTAAACATGTGGACATGGATTTTGAAAATTCTAGAGAGAATTTTAAAAGCTTCAAGAGAATTTCAACAATTTTGAGAGGGATTTGAAAAGTTTCAATGGGAATGGGAAGAATTGGGACAAAAATTGGAAAATTTTTAAGGGACTTTGAAAAAATTTCCACTGGAATTTTAGCCATTTTTTGACGTGAAATTGTAAACATGTGGACATGGATTTTGAAAATTCTGGAGAGAATTTTAAAAGCTTCAAGAGAATTTCAACAATTTGGAGAGGGATTTGAAAAGTTTCAATGGGAATGGGAAGAATTGGGACAAAAATTGGAAAATTTTTAAGGGACTTTGAAAAAATTTCAACTGGAATTTTAGCCATTTTTTGACGTGAAATTGTAAACATGTGGACATGGATTTTGAAAATTCTAGAGAGAATTTTAAAAGCTTCAAGAGAATTTCAACAATTTGGAGAGGGATTTGAAAAGTTTCAATGGGAATGGGAAGAATTGGGACAAAAATTGGAAAATTTTTCAGGGACTTTGAAAACATTTCAACTGGAATTTTAGCCATTTTTTGACGTGAAAGTGTAAACATGTGGACATGGATTTTGAAATTTCTGGAGAGAATTTTAAAAGCTTCAAGAGAATTTCAACAATTTTGAGAGGGATTTGAAAAGTTTCAATGGGAATGGGAAGAATTGGGACAAAAATTGGAAAATTTTTAAGGGACTTTGAAAAAATTTCAACTGGAATTTTAGCCATTTTTTGACGTGAAATTGTAAACATGTGGACATGGATTTTGAAAATTCTAGAGAGAATTTTAAAAGATTCAAGAGAATTTCAACAATTTTGAGAGGGATTTGAAAAGTTTCAATGGGAATGGGAAGAATTGGGACAAAAATTGGAAAATTTTTAAGGGACTTTGAAAAAATTTCAACTGGAATTTTAGCCATTTTTTGACGTGAAATTGTAAACCTGTGGACATGGATTTTGAAAATTCTGGAGAGAATTTTAAAAGCTTCAAGAGAATTTCAACAATTTGGAGAGGGATTTGAAAAGTTTCAATGGGAATGGGAAGAATTGGGACAATAATTGGAAAAATTTTCAGGGACTTTGAAAAAATTTCCACTGGAATTTTAGCCATTTTTTGACGTGAAATTGTAAACATGTGGACATGGATTTTGAAAATTCTAGAGAGAATTTTAAAAGCTTCAAGAGAATTTCAACCATTTTGAGAGGGATTTGAAAAGTTTCAATGGGAATGGGAAGAATTGGGACAAAAATTGGAAAATTTTTAAGGGACTTTGAAAAAATTTCCACTGGAATTTTAGCCATTTTTTGACGTGAAATTGTAAACATGTGGACATGGATTTTGAAAATTCTGGAGAGAATTTTAAAAGCTTCAAGAGAATTTCAACCATTTTGAGAGGGATTTGAAAAGTTTCAATGGGAATGGGAAGAATTGGGACAAAAATTGGAAAATTTTTCAGGGACTTTGAAAAAATTTCCACTGGAATTTTAGCCATTTTTTGACGTGAAATTGTAAACATGTGGACATGGATTTTGAAAATTCTAGAGAGAATTTTAAAAGCTTCAAGAGAATTTCAACAATTTTGAGAGGGATTTGAAAAGTTTCAATGGGAGTGGGAAGAATTGGGACAAAAATTGGAAAATTTTTCAGGGACTTTGAAAAAATTTCAACTGGAATTTTAGCCATTTTTGACGTGAAATTGTAAACATGTGGACATGGATTTTGAAAATTCTAGAGAGAATTTTAAAAGCTTCAAGAGAATTTCAACAATTTTGAGAGGGATTTGAAAAGTTTCAATGGGAATGGGAAGAATTGGGACAAAAATTGGAAAATTTTTAAGGGACTTTGAAAAATTTCAACTGGATTTTTAGCCATTTTTTGACGTGAAATTGTAAACATGTGGACATGGATTTTGAAAATTCTGGAGAGAATTTTAAAAGCTTCAAGAGAATTTCAACAATTTTGAGAGGGATTTGAAAAGTTTCAATGGAATGGGAAGAATTGGGACAAAAACTGGAAAATTTTTCAGGGACTTTGAAAAAATTTCAACTGGAATTTTAGCCATTTTTTGACGTGAAATTGTAAACATGTGGACATGGATTTTGAAAATTCTAGAGAGAATTTTAAAAGCTTCAAGAGAATTTCAACAATTTTGAGAGGGATTTGAAAAGTTTCAATGGGAATGGGAAGAATTGGGACAAAAATTGGAAAATTTTTAAGGGACTTTGAAAAAATTTCAACTGGAATTTTAGCCATTTTTTGACGTGAAATTGTAAACATGTGGACATGGATTTTGAAAATTCTAGAGAGAATTTTAAAAGCTTCAAGAGAACTTCAACAGTTTTGAGAGGGATTTGAAAAGTTTCAATGGGAATGGGAAGAATTGGGACAAAAATTGGAAAATTTTGAAGGGACTTTGAAAAAATTTCAACTGGAATTTTAGCCATTTTTTTATGTGAAATTGTAAACATGTGGACATGGATTTTGAAAATTCTAGAGAGAATTTTAAAAGCTTCAAGAGAATTTCAACAATTTGGAGAGGGATTTGAAAAGTTTCAATGGGAATGGGAAGAATTGGGACAAAAATTGGAAAATTTTTCAGGGACTTTGAAAAAATTTCCACTGGAATTTTAGCCATTTTTTTATGTGAAATTGTAAACATGTGGACATGGATTTTGAAAATTCTAGAGAGAATTTTAAAAGCTTCAAGAGAATTTCAACAATTTTGAGAGGGATTTGAAAAGTTTCAATGGGAATGGGAAGAATTGGGACAAAAATTGGAAAATTTTTAAGGGACTTTGAAAAAATTTCAACTGGAATTTTAGCCATTTTTTGACGTGAAATTGTAAACATGTGGACATGGATTTTGAAAATTCTGGAGAGAATTTTAAAAGCTTCAAGAGAATTTCAACAATTTTGAGAGGGATTTGAAAAGTTTCAATGGGAATGGGAAGAATTGGGACAAAAATTGGAAAATTTTTCAGGGACTTTGAAAAAATTTCAACTGGAATTTTAGCCATTTTTTGACGTGAAATTGTAAACATGTGGACATGGATTTTGAAAATTCTGGAGAGAATTTTAAAAGCTTCAAGAGAATTTCAACAATTTGGAGAGGGATTTGAAAAGTTTCAATGGGAATGGGAAGAATTGGGACAAAAATTGGAAAATTTTTAAGGACTTTGAAAAAATTTCCACTGGAATTTTAGCCATTTTTTGACGTGAAATTGTAAACATGTGGACATGGATTTTGAAAATTCTAGAGAGAATTTTAAAAGCTTCAAGAGAATTTCAACAATTTTGAGAGGGATTTGAAAAGTTTCAATGGGAATGGGAAGAATTGGGACAAAAATTGGAAAATTTTTCAGGGACTTTGAAAAAATTTCAACTGGAATTTTAGCCATTTTTTGATGAGAAATTGTAAACATGTGGACATGGATTTTGAAAATTCTGGAGAGAATTTTAAAGCTTCAAGAGAATTTCAACAATTTTGAGAGGGATTTGAAAAGTTTCAATGGGAATGGGAAGAATTGGGACAAAAATTGGAAAATTTTTAAGGGACTTTGAAAAAATTTCCACTGGAATTTTAGCCATTTTTTGACGTGAAATTGTAAACATGTGGACATGGATTTTGAAAATTCTAGAGAGAATTTGAAAAGCTTCAAGAGAATTTCAACAATTTTGAGAGGGATTTGAAAAGTTTCAATGGGAATGGGAAGAATTGGGACAAAAATTGGAAAATTTTAAGGGACTTTGAAAACATTTCCACTGGAATTTTAGCCATTTTTTTACATGAAATTGTAAACATGTGGACGTGGATTTTGAAAATTCTAGAGAGAATTTTAAAAGCTTCAAGAGAATTTCAACAATTTTGAGAGGGATTTGAAAAGTTTCAATGGGAATGGGAAGAATTGGGACCAAAATTGGAAAATTTTAAGGGACTTTGAAAAAATTTCAACTGGAATTTTAGCCATTTTTTACGTGAAATTGTAAACATGTGGACATGGATTTTGAAAATTCTGGAGAGAAGTTTAAAAGCTTCAAGAGAATTTCAACAATTTTTAGAGGGATTTGAAAAGTTTCAATGGGAATGGGAAGAATTGGGACAAAAATTGGAAAATTTTTCAGGGACTTTGAAAAAATTTCAACTGGCATTTTAGCCATTTTTTGACGTGAAATTGTAAACATGTGGACATGGATTTTGAAAATTCTAGAGAGAATTTTAAAGGTTTCAAGAGAATTTCAACAATTTTGAGAGGGATTTGAAAAGTTTCAATGGGAATGGGAAGAATTGGGAGAAAAATTGGAAAATTTTTAAGGGACTTTGAAAAAATTTCAACTGGAATTTTAGCCATTTTTTGACGTGAAATTGTAAACATGTGGACATGGATTTTGAAAATTCTAGAGAGAATTTTAAAAGCTTCAAGAGAATTTCAACAATTTGGAGAGGGATTTGAAAAGTTTCAATGGGAATGGGAAGAATTGGGACAAAAATTGGAAAATTTTTCAGGGACTTTGAAAAAATTTCAACTGGAATTTTAGCCATTTTTTGACGAGAAATTGTAAACATGTGGACATGGATTTTGAAAATTCTGGAGAGAATTTTAAAAGCTTCAAGAGAATTTCAACAATTTGGAGAGGGATTTGAAAAGTTTCAATGGGAATGGGAAGAATTGGGACAAAAATTGGAAAATTTTTAAGGGACTTTGAAAAAATTTCAACTGGAATTCTAGCCATTTTTTGACGTGAAATTGTAAACATGTGGACATGGATTTTGAAAATTCTAGGGAGAATTTTAAAGGTTTCAAGAGAATTTCAACAATTTTGAGAGGGATTTGAAAAGTTTCAATGGGAATGGGAAGAATTGGGACAAAAATTGGAAAATTTTTAAGGGACTTTGAAAAAATTTCAACTGGAATTTTAGCCATTTTTTGACGTGAAATTGTAAACATGTGGAAGTGGATTTTGAAAATTCTAGAGAGAATTTTAAAAGCTTCAAGAGAATTTCAACAATTTGGAGAGGGATTTGAAAAGTTTCAATGGGAATGGGAAGAATTGGGACAAAAATTGGAAAATTTTTAAGGGACTTTGAAAAAATTTCAACTGGAATTTTAGCCATTTTTTGACGAGAAATTGTAAACATGTGGACATGGATTTTGAAAATTCTGGAGAGAATTTTAAAAGCTTCAAGAGAATTTCAACAATTTGGAGAGGGATTTGAAAAGTTTCAATGGGAATGGGAAGAATTGGGACAAAAATTGGAAAATTTTTAAGGGACTTTGAAAACATTTCAACTGGAATTTTAGCCATTTTTTGACGTGAAATTGTAAACATGTGGACATGGATTTTGAAAATTCTAGAGAGAATTTTAAAAGCTTCAAGAGAATTTCAACAATTTTGAGAGGGATTTGAAAAGTTTCAATGGGAATGGGAAGAATTGGGACAAAAATTGGAAAATTTTTAAGGGACTTTGAAAAAATTTCAACTGGAATTTTAGCCATTTTTTGACGTGAAATTGTAAACATGTGGACATGGATTTTGAAAATTCTAGAGAGAATTTTAAAAGCTTCAAGAGAATTTCAACAATTTTGAGAGGGATTTGAAAAGTTTCAATGGGAATGGGAAGAATTGGGACAAAAATTGGAAAATTTTAAGGGACTTTGAAAAAATTTCCACTGGAATTTTAGCCATTCTTTAATGTGAAATTGTAAACATGTGGACATGGATTTTGAAAATTCTAGAGAGAATTTGAAAAGCTTCAAGAGAATTTCAACAATTTTGAGAGGGATTTGAAAAGTTTCAATGGGAATGGGAAGAATTGGGACAAAAATTGGAAAATTTTTCAGGGACTTTGAAAAAATTTCAACTGGCATTTTAGCCATTTTTTGACGTGAAATTGTAAACATGTGGACATGGATTTTGAAAATTCTAGAGAGAATTTTAAAGGTTTCAAGAGAATTTCAACAATTTTGAGAGGGATTTGAAAAGTTTCAATGGGAATGGGAAGAATTGGGACAAAAATTGGAAAATTTTTAAGGGACTTTGAAAAAATTTCAACTGGAATTTTAGCCATTTTTTGACGTGAAATTGTAAACATGTGGAAGTGGATTTTGAAAATTCTAGAGAGAATTTTAAAAGCTTCAAGAGAATTTCAACAATTTTGAGAGGGATTTGAAAAGTTTCAATGGGAATGGGAAGAATTGGGACAAAAATTGGAAAATTTTTCAGGGACTTTGAAAAAATTTCAACTGGAATTTTAGCCATTTTTTGACGAGAAATTGTAAACATGTGGACATGGATTTTGAAAATTCTAGAGAGAATTTTAAAAGCTTCAAGAGAATTTCAACAATTTGGAGAGGGATTTGAAAAGTTTCAATGGGAATGGGAAGAATTGGGACAAAAATTGGAAAATTTTTCAGGGACTTTGAAAACATTTCAACTGGAATTTTAGCCATTTTTTGACGTGAAATTGTAAACATGTGGACATGGATTTTGAAAATTCTAGAGAGAATTTTAAAAGCTTCAAGAGAATTTCAACAATTTTGAGAGGGATTTGAAAAGTTTCAATGGGAATGGGAAGAATTGGGACAAAAATTGGAAAATTTTTAAGGGACTTTGAAAAAATTTCCACTGGAATTTTAGCCATTCTTTAATGTGAAATTGTAAACATGTGGAAGTGGATTTTGAAAATTCTAGAGAGAATTTGAAAAGCTTCAAGAGAATTTCAACAATTTTGAGAGGGATTTGAAAAGTTTCAATGGGAATGGGAAGAATTGGGACAAAAATTGGAAAATTTTTAAGGGACTTTGAAAAAATTTCAACTGGAATTTTAGCCATTTTTTGACGTGAAATTGTAAACATGTGGACATGGATTTTGAAAATTCTAGAGAGAATTTGAAAAGCTTCAAGAGAATTTCAACAATTTTGAGAGGGATTTGAAAAGTTTCAATGGGAATGGGAAGAATTGGGACAAAAATTGGAAAATTTTTCAGGGACTTTGAAAAAATTTCAACTGGCATTTTAGCCATTTTTTGACGTGAAATTGTAAACATGTGGACATGGATTTTGAAAATTCTAGAGAGAATTTTAAAAGCTTCAAGAGAATTTCAACCATTTTGAGAGGGATTTGAAAAGTTTCAATGGGAATGGGAAGAATTGGGACAAAAATTGGAAAATTTTTAAGGGACTTTGAAAAAATTTCAACTGGAATTTTAGCCATTTTTTGACGTGAAATTGTAAACATGTGGACATGGATTTTGAAAATTCTGGAGAGAATTTTAAAAGCTTCAAGAGAATTTCAACAATTTTGAGAGGGATTTGAAAAGTTTCAATGGGAATGGGAAGAATTGGGACAAAAATTGGAAAATTTTTCAGGGACTTTGAAAAAATTTCCACTGGAATTTTAGCCATTTTTTGACGTGAAATTGTAAACATGTGGACATGGATTTTGAAAATTCTAGAGAGAATTTTAAAAGCTTCAAGAGAATTTCAACAATTTTGAGAGGGATTTGAAAAGTTTCAATGGGAATGGGAAGAATTGGGACAAAAATTGGAAAATTTTTCAGGGACTTTGAAAAAATTTCCACTGGAATTTTAGCCATTTTTTGACGTGAAATTGTAAACATGTGGACATGGATTTTGAAAATTCTAGAGAGAATTTTAAAAGCTTCAAGAGAATTTCAACCATTTTGAGAGGGATTTGAAAAGTTTCAATGGGAATGGGAAGAATTGGGAGAAAAATTGGAAAATTTTTCAGGGACTTTGAAAAAATTTCCACTGGAATTTTAGCCATTTTTTGACGTGAAATTGTAAACATGTGGACATGGATTTTGAAAATTCTAGAGAGAATTTTAAAAGCTTCAAGAGAATTTCAACCATTTTGAGAGGGATTTGAAAAGTTTCAATGGGAATGGGAAGAATTGGGACAAAAATTGGAAAATTTTTCAGGGACTTTGAAAAAATTTCAACTGGAATTTTAGCCATTTTTTGACGTGAAATTGTAAACATGTGGACATGGATTTTGAAAATTCTGGAGAGAATTTTAAAAGCTTCAAGAGAATTTCAACCATTTTGAGAGGGATTTGAAAAGTTTCAATGGGAATGGGAAGAATTGGGACAAAAATTGGAAAATTTTTAAGGGACTTTGAAAAAATTTCAACTGGAATTTTAGCATTTTTTATGTGAAATTGTAAACATGTGGACATGGATTCTGAAAATTCTAGAGAGAATTTTAAAAGCTTCAAGAGAATTTCAACAATTTGGAGAGGGATTTGAAAAGTTTCAATGGGAATGGGAAGAATTGGGACAAAAATTGGAAAATTTTTAAGGGTCTTTGAAAAAATTACACATGGAATTTTAGCATTTTTGACGTGAAATTGTAAACATGTGGACATGGATTTTGAAAATTCTAGAGAGAATTTTAAAAGCTTCAAGAGAATTTCAACAATTTGGAGAGGGATTTGAAAAGTTTCAATGGGAATGGGAAGAATTGGGACAAAAATTGGAAAATTTTTCAGGGACTTTGAAAAAATTTCAACTGGCATTTTAGCCATTTTTTGACGTGAAATTGTAAACATGTGGACATGGATTTTGAAAATTCTAGAGAGAATTTTAAAAGCTTCAAGAGAATTTCAACAATTTTGAGAGGGATTTGAAAAGTTTCAATGGGAATGGGAAGAATTGGGACAAAAATTGGAAAATTTTTAAGGGACTTTGAAAAAATTTCCACTGGAATTTTAGCCATTTTTTGACGTGAAATTGTAAACATGTGGACATGGATTTTGAAAATTCTAGAGAGAATTTTAAAAGCTTCAAGAGAATTTCAACAATTTTGAGAGGGATTTGAAAAGTTTCAATGGGAATGGGAAGAATTGGGACAAAAATTGGAAAATTTTTCAGGGACTTTGAAAAAATTTCCACTGGAATTTTAGCCATTTTTTGACGTGAAATTGTAAACATGTGGACATGGATTTTGAAAATTCTAGAGAGAATTTTAAAAGCTTCAAGAGAATTTCAACAATTTTGAGAGGGATTTGAAAAGTTTCAATGGGAATGGGAAGAATTGGGACAAAAATTGGAAAATTTTTAAGGGACTTTGAAAAAATTTCAACTGGAACTTTAGCATTTTTTATGTGAAATTGTAAACATGTGGACATGGATTCTGAAAATTCTAGAGAGAATTTTAAAAGCTTCAAGAGAATTTCAACAATTTGGAGAGGGATTTGAAAAGTTTCAATGGGAATGGGAAGAATTGGGACAAAAATTGGAAAATTTTTAAGGGACTTTGAAAAAATTTCAACTGGAATTTTAGCCATTTTTTGACGTGAAATTGTAAACATGTGGACATGGATTTTGAAAATTCTAGAGAGAATTTTAAAAGCTTCAAGAGAATTTCAACAATTTTGAGAGGGATTTGAAAAGTTTCAATGGGAATGGGAAGAATTGGGACAAAAATTGGAAAATTTTTAAGGGACTTTGAAAAAATTTCCACTGGAATTTTAGCCATTTTTTGACGTGAAATTGTAAACATGTGGACATGGATTTTGAAAATTCTGGAGAGAATTTTAAAAGCTTCAAGAGAATTTCAACAATTTTGAGAGGGATTTGAAAAGTTTCAATGGGAATGGGAAGAATTGGGACAAAAATTGGAAAATTTTTCAGGGACTTTGAAAAAATTTCCACTGGAATTTTAGCCATTTTTTGACGTGAAATTGTAAACATGTGGACATGGATTTTGAAAATTCTAGAGAGAATTTTAAAAGCTTCAAGAGAATTTCAACAATTTGGAGAGGGATTTGAAAAGTTTCAATGGGAATGGGAAGAATTGGGACAAAAATTGGAAAATTTTTCAGGGACTTTGAAAACATTTCAACTGGAATTTTAGCCATTTTTTGACGTGAAAGTGTAAACATGTGGACATGGATTTTGAAATTTCTGGAGAGAATTTTAAAAGCTTCAAGAGAATTTCAACAATTTTGAGAGGGATTTGAAAAGTTTCAATGGGAATGGGAAGAATTGGGACAAAAATTGGAAAATTTTTCAGGGACTTTGAAAAAATTTCAACTGGAATTTTAGCCATTTTTTGACGTGAAATTGTAAACATGTGGACATGGATTTTGAAAATTCTAGAGAGAATTTTAAAAGCTTCAAGAGAATTTCAACAATTTGGAGAGGGATTTGAAAAGTTTCAATGGATGGGAAGAATTGGGACAATAATTGGAAAAATTTTCAGGGACTTTGAAAAAATTTCCACTGGAATTTTAGCCATTTTTTGACGTGAAATTGTAAACATGTGGACATGGATTTTGAAAATTCTAGAGAGAATTTTAAAAGCTTCAAGAGAATTTCAACCATTTTGAGAGGGATTTGAAAAGTTTCAATGGGAATGGGAAGAATTGGGACAAAAATTGGAAAATTTTTAAGGGACTTTGAAAAAATTTCCACTGGAATTTTAGCCATTTTTTGACGTGAAATTGTAAACATGTGGACATGGATTTTGAAAATTCTGGAGAGAATTTTAAAAGCTTCAAGAGAATTTCAACCATTTTGAGAGGGATTTGAAAAGTTTCAATGGGAATGGGAAGAATTGGGACAAAAATTGGAAAATTTTTCAGGGACTTTGAAAAAATTTCCACTGGAATTTTAGCCATTTTTTGACGTGAAATTGTAAACATGTGGACATGGATTTTGAAAATTCTAGAGAGAATTTTAAAAGCTTCAAGAGAATTTCAACAATTTTGAGAGGGATTTGAAAAGTTTCAATGGGAATGGGAAGAATTGGGACAAAAATTGGAAAATTTTTAAGGGACTTTGAAAAAATTTCAACTGGAATTTTAGCCATTTTTTGACGTGAAATTGTAAACATGTGGACATGGATTTTGAAAATTCTAGAGAGAATTTTAAAAGCTTCAAGAGAACTTCAACAGTTTTGAGAGGGATTTGAAAAGTTTCAATGGGAATGGGAAGAATTGGGACAAAAATTGGAAAATTTTTCAGGGACTTTGAAAAAATTTCCACTGGAATTTTAGCCATTTTTTTATGTGAAATTGTAAACATGTGGACATGGATTTTGAAAATTCTAGAGAGAATTTTAAAAGCTTCAAGAGAATTTCAACAATTTTGAGAGGGATTTGAAAAGTTTCAATGGGAATGGGAAGAATTGGGACAAAAATTGGAAAATTTTTAAGGGACTTTGAAAAAATTTCAACTGGAATTTTAGCCATTTTTTGACGTGAAATTGTAAACATGTGGACATGGATTTTGAAAATTCTGGAGAGAATTTTAAAAGCTTCAAGAGAATTTCAACAATTTTGAGAGGGATTTGAAAAGTTTCAATGGGAATGGGAAGAATTGGGACAAAAATTGGAAAATTTTTCAGGGACTTTGAAAAAATTTCAACTGGAATTTTAGCCATTTTTTGACGTGAAATTGTAAACATGTGGACATGGATTTTGAAAATTCTGGAGAGAATTTTAAAAGCTTCAAGAGAATTTCAACAATTTTGAGAGGGATTTGAAAAGTTTCAATGGGAATGGGAAGAATTGGGACAAAAATTGGAAAATTTTTAAGGGACTTTGAAAAAATTTCAACTGGAATTTTAGCCATTTTTTGACGTGAAATTGTAAACATGTGGACATGGATTTTGAAAATTCTAGAGAGAATTTTAAAAGCTTCAAGAGAATTTCAACAATTTTGAGAGGGATTTGAAAAGTTTCAATGGGAATGGGAAGAATTGGGACAAAAATTGGAAAATTTTTAAGGGACTTTGAAAACATTTCAACTGGAATTTTAGCCATTTTTTGATGAGAAATTGTAAACATGTGGACATGGATTTTGAAAATTCTGGAGAGAATTTTAAAAGCTTCAAGAGAATTTCAACAATTTTGAGAGGGATTTGAAAAGTTTCAATGGGAATGGGAAGAATTGGGACAAAAATTGGAAAATTTTTAAGGGACTTTGAAAACATTTCAACTGGAATTTTAGCCATTTTTTTACATGAAATTGTAAACATGTGGACGTGGATTTTGAAAATTCTAGAGAGAATTTTAAAAGCTTCAAGAGAATTTCAACAATTTTGAGAGGGATTTGAAAAGTTTCAATGGGAATGGGAAGAATTGGGACCAAAATTGGAAAATTTTTAAGGGACTTTGAAAAAATTTCAACTGGAATTTTAGCCATTTTTTACGTGAAATTGTAAACATGTGGACATGGATTTTGAAAATTCTGGAGAGAATTTTAAAAGCTTCAAGAGAATTTCAACAATTTTTAGAGGGATTTGAAAAGTTTCAATGGGAATGGGAAGAATTGGGAGAAAAATTGGAAAATTTTTCGGGGACTTTGAAAAAATTTCAACTGGAATTTTAGCCATTTTTTGACGTGAAATTGTAAACATGTGGACATGGATTTTGAAAATTCTAGAGAGAATTTTAAAAGCTTCAAGAGAATTTCAACAATTTTGAGAGGGATTTGAAAAGTTTCAATGGGAATGGGAAGAATTGGGACAAAAATTGGAAAATTTTGAAGGGACTTTGAAAAAATTTCAACTGGAATTTTAGCCATTTTTTGACGTGAAATTGTAAACATGTGGACATGGATTTTGAAAATTCTAGAGAGAATTTTAAAAGCTTCAAGAGAATTTCAACAATTTGGAGAGGGATTTGAAAAGTTTCAATGGGAATGGGAAGAATTGGGACAAAAATTGGAAAATTTTTCAGGGACTTTGAAAAAATTTCAACTGGAATTTTAGCCATTTTTTGACGAGAAATTGTAAACATGTGGACATGGATTTTGAAAATTCTGGAGAGAATTTTAAAAGCTTCAAGAGAATTTCAACAATTTGGAGAGGGATTTGAAAAGTTTCAATGGGAATGGGAAGAATTGGGACAAAAATTGGAAAATTTTTCAGGGACTTTGAAAAAATTTCAACTGGAATTTTAGCCATTTTTTGACGTGAAATTGTAAACATGTGGACATGGATTTTGAAAATTCTAGGGAGAATTTTAAAGGTTTCAAGAGAATTTCAACAATTTTGAGAGGGATTTGAAAAGTTTCAATGGGAATGGGAAGAATTGGGACAAAAATTGGAAAATTTTTAAGGGACTTTGAAAACATTTCAACTGGAATTTTAGCCATTTTTTGACGTGAAATTGTAAACATGTGGACATGGATTTTGAAAATTCTAGAGAGAATTTTAAAAGCTTCAAGAGAATTTCAACAATTTTGAGAGGGATTTGAAAAGTTTCAATGGGAATGGGAAGAATTGGGACAAAAATTGGAAAATTTTTAAGGGACTTTGAAAAAATTTCCACTGGAATTTTAGCCATTCTTTAATGTGAAATTGTAAACATGTGGACATGGATTTTGAAAATTCTAGAGAGAATTTTAAAGGTTTCAAGAGAATTTCAACAATTTTGAGAGGGATTTGAAAAGTTTCAATGGGAATGGGAAGAATTGGGACAAAAATTGGAAAATTTTTAAGGGACTTTGAAAAAATTTCAACTGGAATTTTAGCCATTTTTTGACGTGAAATTGTAAACATGTGGAAGTGGATTTTGAAAATTCTAGAGAGAATTTTAAAAGCTTCAAGAGAATTTCAACAATTTTGAGAGGGATTTGAAAAGTTTCAATGGGAATGGGAAGAATTGGGACAAAAATTGGAAAATTTTTAAGGGACTTTGAAAAAATTTCCACTGGAATTTTAGCCATTCTTTAATGTGAAATTGTAAACATGTGGACATGGATTTTGAAAATTCTAGAGAGAATTTGAAAAGCTTCAAGAGAATTTCAACAATTTTGAGAGGGATTTGAAAAGTTTCAATGGGAATGGGAAGAATTGGGACAAAAATTGGAAAATTTTTAAGGGACTTTGAAAAAATTTCAACTGGAATTTTAGCCATTTTTTGACGTGAAATTGTAAACATGTGGACATGGATTTTGAAAATTCTAGAGAGAATTTGAAAAGCTTCAAGAGAATTTCAACAATTTGGAGAGGGATTTGAAAAGTTTCAATGGGAATGGGAAGAATTGGGACAAAAATTGGAAAATTTTTCAGGGACTTTGAAAAAATTTCAACTGGCATTTTAGCCATTTTTTGACGTGAAATTGTAAACATGTGGACATGGATTTTGAAAATTCTAGAGAGAATTTTAAAAGCTTCAAGAGAATTTCAACAATTTTGAGAGGGATTTGAAAAGTTTCAATGGGAATGGGAAGAATTGGGACAAAAATTGGAAAATTTTTAAGGGACTTTGAAAACATTTCAACTGGAATTTTAGCCATTTTTTGACGTGAAATTGTAAACCTGTGGACATGGATTTTGAAAATTCTAGAGAGAATTTTAAAAGCTTCAAGAGAATTTCAACCATTTTGAGAGGGATTTGAAAAGTTTCAATGGGAATGGGAAGAATTGGGACAAAAATTGGAAAATTTTTAAGGGACTTTGAAAACATTTCAACTGGAATTTTAGCCATTTTTTGACGAGAAATTGTAAACATGTGGACATGGATTTTGAAAATTCTGGAGAGAATTTAAAAAGCTTCAAGAGAATTTCAACAATTTTGAGAGGGATTTGAAAAGTTTCAATGGGAATGGGAAGAATTGGGACAAAAATTGGAAAATTTTTCAGGGACTTAGAAAAAATTTCAACTGGAATTTTAGCCATTTTTTGACGTGAAATTGTAAACATGTGGACATGGATTTTGAAAATTCTAGAGAGAATTTGAAAAGCTTCAAGAGAATTTCAACAATTTTGAGAGGGATTTGAAAAGTTTCAATGGGAATGGGAAGAATTGGGACAAAAATTGGAAAATTTTGAAGTGACTTTGAAAAAATTTCAACTGGAATTTTAGCCATTTTTTGACGTGAAATTGTAAACATGTGGACATGGATTTTGAAAATTCTAGAGAGAATTTGAAAAGCTTCAAGAGAATTTCAACAATTTGGAGAGGGATTTGAAAAGTTTCAATGGGAATGGGAAGAATTGGGACAAAAATTGGAAAATTTTGAAGTGACTTTGAAAAAATTTCAACTGGAATTTTAGCCATTTTTTGACGTGAAATTGTAAACATGTGGACATGGATTTTGAAAATTCTAGAGAGAATTTTAAAAGCTTCAAGAGAATTTCAACAATTTGGAGAGGGATTTGAAAAGTTTCAATGGGAATGGGAAGAATTGGGACAAAAATTGGAAAATTTTTAAGGGACTTTGAAAAAATTTCAACTGGAATTTTAGCCATTTTTTGACGTGAAATTGTAAACATGTGGACGTGGATTTTGAAAATTCTAGAGAGAATTTTAAAAGCTTCAAGAGAATTTCAACAATTTTGAGAGGGATTTGAAAAGTTTCAATGGGAATGGGAAGAATTGGGACCAAAATTGGAAAATTTTTAAGGGACTTTGAAAAAATTTCAACTGGAATTTTAGCCATTTTTTTACATGAAATTGTAAACATGTGGACGTGGATTTTGAAAATTCTAGAGAGAATTTTAAAAGCTTCAAGAGAATTTCAACAATTTTGAGAGGGATTTGAAAAGTTTCAATGGGAATGGGAAGAATTGGGACAAAAATTGGAAAATTTTTAAGGGACTTTGAAAAAATTTCAACTGGAATTTTAGCCATTTTTTACGTGAAATTGTAAACCTGTGGACATGGATTTTGAAAATTCTGGAGAGAATTTTAAAAGCTTCAAGAGAATTTCAACAATTTTTAGAGGGATTTGAAAAGTTTCAATGGGAATGGGAAGAATTGGGACAAAAACTGGAAAATTTTTCAGGGACTTCGAAAACATTTCAACTGGAATTTTAGCCATTTTTTGACGTGAAATTGTAAACATGTGGACATGGATTTTGAAAATTCTAGAGAGAATTTTAAAAGCTTCAAGAGAATTTCAACAATTTTGAGAGGGATTTGAAAAGTTTCAATGGGAATGGGAAGAATTGGGACCAAAATTGGAAAATTTTTAAGGGACTTTGAAAAAATTTCCACTGGAATTTTAGCCATTTTTTGACGTGAAATTGTAAACATGTGGACATGGATTTTGAAAATTCTAGAGAGAATTTTAAAAGCTTCAAGAGAATTTCAATAATTTGGAGAGGGATTTGAAAAGTTTCAATGGGAATGGGAAGAATTGGGACAAAAATTGGAAAATTTTGAAGGGACTTTGAAAAAATTTCAACTGGAATTTTAGCCATTTTTTGACGAGAAATTGTAAACATGTGGACATGGATTTTGAAAATTCTGGAGAGAATTTTAAAAGCTTCAAGAGAATTTCAACAATTTGGAGAGGGATTTGAAAAGTTTCAATGGGAATGGGAAGAATTGGGACAAAAATTGGAAAATTTTTAAGGGACTTTGAAAACATTTCAACTGGAATTGTAGCCATTTTTTGACGTGAAATTGTAAACATGTGGACATGGATTTTGAAAATTCTGGAGAGAATTTGAAAAGCTTCAAGAGAATTTCAACAATTTTGAGAGGGATTTGAAAAGTTTCAATGGGAATGGGAAGAATTGGGACAAAAATTGGAAAATTTTTAAGGGACTTTGAAAAAATTTCAACTGGAATTTTAGCCATTTTTTGACGTGAAATTGTAAACATGTGGACATGGATTTTGAAAATTCTGGAGAGAATTTTAAAAGCTTCAAGAGAATTTCAACAATTTTGAGAGGGATTGGAAAAGTTTCAATGGGAATGGGAAGAATTGGGACAAAAATTGGAAAATTTTTAAGGGACTTTGAAAAAATTTCAACTGGAATTTTAGCCATTTTTTGACGTGAAATTGTAAACATGTGGACATGGATTTTGAAAATTCTAGAGAGAATTTTAAAAGCTTCAAGAGAATTTCAACAATTTTGAGAGGGATTTGAAAAGTTTCAATGGGAATGGGAAGAATTGGGACAAAAATTGGAAAATTTTTAAGGGACTTTGAAAAAATTTCAACTGGAATTTTAGCCATTTTTTGACGAGAAATTGTAAACATGTGGACATGGATTTTGAAAATTCTGGAGAGAATTTTAAAAGCTTCAAGAGAATTTCAACAATTTTGAGAGGGATTTGAAAAGTTTCAATGGGAATGGGAAGAATTGGGACAAAAATTGGAAAATTTTTCAGGGACTTTGAAAAAATTTCAACTGGAATTTTAGCCATTTTTTGACGTGAAATTGTAAACATGTGGACGTGGATTTTGAAAATTCTAGAGAGAATTTTAAAAGCTTCAAGAGAATTTCAACAATTTGGAGAGGGATTTGAAAAGTTTCAATGGGAATGGGAAGAATTGGGACCAAAATTGGAAAATTTTTAAGGGACTTTGAAAAAATTTCAACTGGAATTTTAGCCATTTTTTTACATGAAATTGTAAACATGTGGACGTGGATTTTGAAAATTCTAGAGAGAATTTTAAAAGCTTCAAGAGAATTTCAACAATTTGGAGAGGGATTTGAAAAGTTTCAATGGGAATGGGAAGAATTGGGACAAAAATTGGAAAATTTTGAAGGGACTTTGAAAAAATTTCAACTGGAATTTTAGCCATTTTTTACGTGAAATTGTAAACATGTGGACATGGATTTTGAAAATTCTGGAGAGAATTTTAAAAGCTTCAAGAGAATTTCAACAATTTTTAGAGGGATTTGAAAAGTTTCAATGGGAATGGGAAGAATTGGGACAAAAATTGGAAAATTTTTCAGGGACTTTGAAAACATTTCAACTGGAATTTTAGCCATTTTTTGACGTGAAATTGTAAACATGTGGACATGGATTTTGAAAATTCTAGAGAGAATTTTAAAAGCTTCAAGAGAATTTCAACAATTTTGAGAGGGATTTGAAAAGTTTCAATGGGAATGGGAAGAATTGGGAGAAAAATTGGAAAATTTTTCGGGGACTTTGAAAAAATTTCAACTGGAATTTTAGCCATTTTTTGACGTGAAATTGTAAACATGTGGACATGGATTTTGAAAATTCTAGAGAGAATTTTAAAAGCTTCAAGAGAATTTCAACAATTTGGAGAGGGATTTGAAAAGTTTCAATGGGAATGGGAAGAATTGGGACAAAAATTGGAAAATTTTTAAGGGACTTTGAAAAAATTTCAACTGGAATTTTAGCCATGTTTTTATGTGAAATTGTAAACATGTGGACATGGATTTTGAAAATTCTAGAGAGAATTTTAAAAGCTTCAAGAGAATTTCAACAATTTTGAGAGGGATTTGAAAAGTTTCAATGGGAATGGGAAGAATTGGGACAAAAATTGGAAAATTTTTAAGGGACTTTGAAAACATTTCAACTGGAATTTTAGCCATTTTTTGACGTGAAATTGTAAACATGTGGACGTGGATTTTGAAAATTCTAGAGAGAATTTTAAAAGCTTCAAGAGAATTTCAACAATTTTGAGAGGGATTTGAAAAGTTTCAATGGGAATGGGAAGAATTGGGACCAAAATTGGAAAATTTTTAAGGGACTTTGAAAAAATTTCAACTGGAATTTTAGCCATTTTTTTACATGAAATTGTAAACATGTGGACATGGATTTTGAAAATTCTAGAGAGAATTTTAAAAGCTTCAAGAGAATTTCAACAATTTTGAGAGGGATTTGAAAAGTTTCAATGGGAATGGGAAGAATTGGGAGAAAAATTGGAAAATTTTTCGGGGACTTTGAAAAAATTTCAACTGGAATTTTAGCCATTTTTTGACTTGAAATTGTAAACATGTGGACATGGATTTTGAAAATTCTAGAGAGAATTTTAAAAGCTTCAAGAGAATTTCAACCATTTTGAGAGGGATTTGAAAAGTTTCAATGGGAATGGGAAGAATTGGGACAAAAATTGGAAAATTTTTCAGGGACTTTGAAAAAATTTCAACTGGAATTTTAGCCATTTTTTGACGTGAAATTGTAAACATGTGGACATGGATTTTGAAAATTCTGGAGAGAATTTTAAAAGCTTCAAGAGAATTTCAACAATTTGGAGAGGGATTTGAAAAGTTTCAATGGGAATGGGAAGAATTGGGACAAAAATTGGAAAATTTTTAAGGGACTTTGAAAAAATTTCAACTGGAATTTTAGCCATTTTTTGACGTGAAATTGTAAACATGTGGACATGGATTTTGAAAATTCTGGAGAGAATTTTAAAAGCTTCAAGAGAATTTCAACAATTTTGAGAGGGATTTGAAAAGTTTCAATGGGAATGGGAAGAATTGGGACAAAAATTGGAAAATTTTTAAGGGACTTTGAAAAAATTTCAACTGGAATTTTAGCCATTTTTTGACGTGAAATTGTAAATATGTGGACATGGATTTTGAAAATTCTGGAGAGAATTTTAAAAGCTTCAAGAGAATTTCAACAATTTGGAGAGGGATTTGAAAAGTTTCAATGGGAATGGGAAGAATTGGGACAAAAATTGGAAAATTTTTAAGGGACTTTGAAAACATTTCAACTGGAATTTTAGCCATTTTTTGACGAGAAATTGTAAACATGTGGACATGGATTTTGAAAATTCTGGAGAGAATTTTAAAAGCTTCAAGAGAATTTCAACAATTTGGAGAGGGATTTGAAAAGTTTCAATGGGAATGGGAAGAATTGGGACAAAAATTGGAAAATTTTTAAGGGACTTTGAAAAAATTTCAACTGGAATTTTAGCCATTTTTTTACATGAAATTGTAAACATGTGGACGTGGATTTTGAAAATTCTAGAGAGAATTTTAAAAGCTTCAAGAGAATTTCAACAATTTGGAGAGGGATTTGAAAAGTTTCAATGGGAATGGGAAGAATTGGGACAAAAATTGGAAAATTTTTAAGGGACTTTGAAAAAATTTCAACTGGAATTTTAGCCATTTTTTACGTGAAATTGTAAACATGTGGACATGGATTTTGAAAATTCTGGAGAGAATTTTAAAAGCTTCAAGAGAATTTCAACAATTTGGAGAGGGATTTGAAAAGTTTCAATGGGAATGGGAAGAATTGGGAGAAAAATTGGAAAATTTTTCGGGGACTTTGAAAAAATTTCAACTGGAATTTTAGCCATTTTTTTACATGAAATTGTAAACATGTGGACGTGGATTTTGAAAATTCTAGAGAGAATTTTAAAAGCTTCAAGAGAATTTCAACAATTTGGAGAGGGATTTGAAAAGTTTCAATGCGAATGGGAAGAATTGGGACAAAAATTGGAAAATTTTTAAGGGACTTTGAAAACATTTCAACTGGAATTTTAGCCATTTTTTGACGAGAAATTGTAAACATGTGGACATGGATTTTGAAAATTCTGGAGAGAATTTTAAAAGCTTCAAGAGAATTTCAACAATTTGGAGAGGGATTTGAAAAGTTTCAATGGGAATGGGAAGAATTGGGACAAAAATTGGAAAATTTTTAAGGGACTTTGAAAAAATTTCAACTGGAATTTTAGCCATTTTTTGACGAGAAATTGTAAACATGTGGACATGGATTTTGAAAATTCTGGAGAGAATTTTAAAAGCTTCAAGAGAATTTCAACAATTTTGAGAGGGATTTGAAAAGTTTCAATGGGAATGGGAAGAATTGGGACAAAAATTGGAAAATTTTTAAGGGACTTTGAAAAAATTTCAACTGGAATTTTAGCCATTTTTTGACGTGAAATTGTAAACATGTGGACATGGATTTTGAAAATTCTAGAGAGAATTTTAAAAGCTTCAAGAGAATTTCAACAATTTTGAGAGGGATTTGAAAAGTTTCAATGGGAATGGGAAGAATTGGGACAAAAATTGGAAAATTTTGAAGGGACTTTGAAAACATTTCAACTGGAATTGTAGCCATTTTTTGACGTGAAATTGTAAACATGTGGACATGGATTTTGAAAATTCTGGAGAGAATTTTAAAAGCTTCAAGAGAATTTCAACAATTTGGAGAGGGATTTGAAAAGTTTCAATGGGAATGGGAAGAATTGGGACCAAAATTGGAAAATTTTTAAGGGACTTTGAAAAAATTTCAACTGGAATTTTAGCCATTTTTTTACATGAAATTGTAAACATGTGGACATGGATTTTGAAAATTCTAGAGAGAATTTTAAAAGCTTCAAGAGAATTTCAACAATTTTGAGAGGGATTTGAAAAGTTTCAATGGGAATGGGAAGAATTGGGAGAAAAATTGGAAAATTTTTCGGGGACTTTGAAAAAATTTCAACTGGAATTTTAGCCATTTTTTGACTTGAAATTGTAAACATGTGGACATGGATTTTGAAAATTCTAGAGAGAATTTTAAAAGCTTCAAGAGAATTTCAACCATTTTGAGAGGGATTTGAAAAGTTTCAATGGGAATGGGAAGAATTGGGACAAAAATTGGAAAATTTTTCAGGGACTTTGAAAAAATTTCAACTGGAATTTTAGCCATTTTTTGACGTGAAATTGTAAACATGTGGACATGGATTTTGAAAATTCTGGAGAGAATTTTAAAAGCTTCAAGAGAATTTCAACAATTTGGAGAGGGATTTGAAAAGTTTCAATGGGAATGGGAAGAATTGGGACAAAAATTGGAAAATTTTTAAGGGACTTTGAAAAAATTTCAACTGGAATTTTAGCCATTTTTTGACGTGAAATTGTAAACATGTGGACATGGATTTTGAAAATTCTGGAGAGAATTTTAAAAGCTTCAAGAGAATTTCAACAATTTTGAGAGGGATTTGAAAAGTTTCAATGGGAATGGGAAGAATTGGGACAAAAATTGGAAAATTTTTAAGGGACTTTGAAAAAATTTCAACTGGAATTTTAGCCATTTTTTGACGTGAAATTGTAAATATGTGGACATGGATTTTGAAAATTCTGGAGAGAATTTTAAAAGCTTCAAGAGAATTTCAACAATTTGGAGAGGGATTTGAAAAGTTTCAATGGGAATGGGAAGAATTGGGACAAAAATTGGAAAATTTTTAAGGGACTTTGAAAACATTTCAACTGGAATTTTAGCCATTTTTTGACGAGAAATTGTAAACATGTGGACATGGATTTTGAAAATTCTGGAGAGAATTTTAAAAGCTTCAAGAGAATTTCAACAATTTGGAGAGGGATTTGAAAAGTTTCAATGGGAATGGGAAGAATTGGGACAAAAATTGGAAAATTTTTAAGGGACTTTGAAAAAATTTCAACTGGAATTTTAGCCATTTTTTTACATGAAATTGTAAACATGTGGACGTGGATTTTGAAAATTCTAGAGAGAATTTTAAAAGCTTCAAGAGAATTTCAACAATTTGGAGAGGGATTTGAAAAGTTTCAATGGGAATGGGAAGAATTGGGACAAAAATTGGAAAATTTTTAAGGGACTTTGAAAAAATTTCAACTGGAATTTTAGCCATTTTTTACGTGAAATTGTAAACATGTGGACATGGATTTTGAAAATTCTGGAGAGAATTTTAAAAGCTTCAAGAGAATTTCAACAATTTGGAGAGGGATTTGAAAAGTTTCAATGGGAATGGGAAGAATTGGGAGAAAAATTGGAAAATTTTTCGGGGACTTTGAAAAAATTTCAACTGGAATTTTAGCCATTTTTTTACATGAAATTGTAAACATGTGGACGTGGATTTTGAAAATTCTAGAGAGAATTTTAAAAGCTTCAAGAGAATTTCAACAATTTGGAGAGGGATTTGAAAAGTTTCAATGCGAATGGGAAGAATTGGGACAAAAATTGGAAAATTTTTAAGGGACTTTGAAAACATTTCAACTGGAATTTTAGCCATTTTTTGACGAGAAATTGTAAACATGTGGACATGGATTTTGAAAATTCTGGAGAGAATTTTAAAAGCTTCAAGAGAATTTCAACAATTTGGAGAGGGATTTGAAAAGTTTCAATGGGAATGGGAAGAATTGGGACAAAAATTGGAAAATTTTTAAGGGACTTTGAAAAAATTTCAACTGGAATTTTAGCCATTTTTTGACGAGAAATTGTAAACATGTGGACATGGATTTTGAAAATTCTGGAGAGAATTTTAAAAGCTTCAAGAGAATTTCAACAATTTTGAGAGGGATTTGAAAAGTTTCAATGGGAATGGGAAGAATTGGGACAAAAATTGGAAAATTTTTAAGGGACTTTGAAAAAATTTCAACTGGAATTTTAGCCATTTTTTGACGTGAAATTGTAAACATGTGGACATGGATTTTGAAAATTCTAGAGAGAATTTTAAAAGCTTCAAGAGAATTTCAACAATTTTGAGAGGGATTTGAAAAGTTTCAATGGGAATGGGAAGAATTGGGACAAAAATTGGAAAATTTTGAAGGGACTTTGAAAACATTTCAACTGGAATTGTAGCCATTTTTTGACGTGAAATTGTAAACATGTGGACATGGATTTTGAAAATTCTGGAGAGAATTTTAAAAGCTTCAAGAGAATTTCAACAATTTGGAGAGGGATTTGAAAAGTTTCAATGGGAATGGGAAGAATTGGGACAAAAATTGGAAAATTTTGAAGGGACTTTGAAAAAATTTCCACTGGAATTTTAGCCATTTTTTGACGAGAAATTGTAAACATGTGGACATGGATTTTGAAAATTCTAGAGAGAATTTTAAAAGCTTCAAGAGAATTTCAACAATTTTGAGAGGGATTTGAAAAGTTTCAATGGGAATGGGAAGAATTGGGACAAAAATTGGAAAATTTTTAAGGGACTTTGAAAAAATTTCAACTGGAATTTTAGCCATTTTTTTACATGAAATTGTAAACATGTGGACGTGGATTTTGAAAATTCTAGAGAGAATTTTAAAAGCTTCAAGAGAATTTCAATTGTTTTGAGAGGGATTTGAAAAGTTTCAATGTTAATGGGAAGAATTGGGACAAAAATTGGAAAATTTTGAAGGGACTTTGAAAAAATTTCAACTGGAATTTTAGCCATTTTTTGACGAGAAATTGTAAACATGTGGACATGGATTTTGAAAATTCTGGAGAGAATTTTAAAAGCTTCAAGAGAATTTCAACAATTTTGAGAGGGATTTGAAAAGTTTCAATGGGAATGGGAAGAATTGGGACAAAAATTGGAAAATTTTTAAGGGACTTTGAAAAAATTTCAACTGGAATTTTAGCCATTTTTTGACGTGAAATTGTAAACATGTGGACATGGATTTTGAAAATTCTGGAGAGAATTTTAAAAGCTTCAAGAGAATTTCACGAATTTTGAGAGGGATTTGAAAAGTTTCAATGGGAATGGGAAGAATTGGGACAAAAATTGGAAAATTTTTAAGGGACTTTGAAAAAATTTCAACTGGAATTTTAGCCATTTTTTGACGTGAAATTGTAAACATGTGGACATGGATTTTGAAAATTCTAGAGAGAATTTTAAAAGCTTCAAGAGAATTTCAACAATTTTGAGAGGGATTTGAAAAGTTTCAATGGGAATGGGAAGAATTGGGACAAAAATTGGAAAATTTTTAAGGGACTTTGAAAACATTTCAACTGGAATTTTAGCCATTTTTTGACGAGAAATTGTAAACATGTGGACATGGATTTTGAAAATTCTGGAGAGAATTTTAAAAGCTTCAAGAGAATTTCAACAATTTGGAGAGGGATTTGAAAAGTTTCAATGGGAATGGGAAGAATTGGGACAAAAATTGGAAAATTTTTAAGGGACTTTGAAAAAATTTCAACTGGAATTTTAGCCATTTTTTGACGTGAAATTGTAAACATGTGGACATGGATTTTGAAAATTCTGGAGAGAATTTTAAAAGCTTCAAGAGAATTTCAACAATTTTGAGAGGGATTTGAAAAGTTTCAATGGGAATGGGAAGAATTGGGACAAAAATTGGAAAATTTTTAAGGGACTTTGAAAAAATTTCAACTGGAATTTTAGCCATTTTTTGACGTGAAATTGTAAACATGTGGACATGGATTTTGAAAATTCTAGAGAGAATTTTAAAAGCTTCAAGAGAATTTCAACAATTTTGAGAGGGATTTGAAAAGTTTCAATGGGAATGGGAAGAATTGGGACAAAAATTGGAAAATTTTTAAGGGACTTTGAAAAAATTTCAACTGGAATTTTAGCCATTTTTTGACGAGAAATTGTAAACATGTGGACATGGATTTTGAAAATTCTAGAGAGAATTTTAAAAGCTTCAAGAGAATTTCAACAATTTTGAGAGGGATTTGAAAAGTTTCAATGGGAATGGGAAGAATTGGGACAAAAATTGGAAAATTTTGAAGGGACTTTGAAAAAATTTCAACTGGAATTTTAGCCATTTTTTTACATGAAATTGTAAACATGTGGACGTGGATTTTGAAAATTCTAGAGAGAATTTTAAAAGCTTCAAGAGAATTTCAACAATTTGGAGAGGGATTTGAAAAGTTTCAATGGGAATGGGAAGAATTGGGACAAAAATTGGAAAATTTTTAAGGGACTTTGAAAACATTTCAACTGGAATTTTAGCCATTTTTTGACGAGAAATTGTAAACATGTGGACATGGATTTTGAAAATTCTGGAGAGAATTTTAAAAGCTTCAAGAGAATTTCAACAATTTGGAGAGGGATTTGAAAAGTTTCAATGGGAATGGGAAGAATTGGGACAAAAATTGGAAAATTTTTAAGGGACTTTGAAAAAATTTCAACTGGAATTGTAGCCATTTTTTGACGTGAAATTGTAAACATGTGGACATGGATTTTGAAAATTCTGGAGAGAATTTTAAAAGCTTCAAGAGAATTTCAACAATTTTGAGAGGGATTTGAAAAGTTTCAATGGGAATGGGAAGAATTGGGACAAAAATTGGAAAATTTTTAAGGGACTTTGAAAAAATTTCAACTGGAATTTTAGCCATTTTTTGACGTGAAATTGTAAACATGTGGACATGGATTTTGAAAATTCTAGAGAGAATTTTAAAAGCTTCAAGAGAATTTCAACAATTTTGAGAGGGATTTGAAAAGTTTCAATGGGAATGGGAAGAATTGGGACAAAAATTGGAAAATTTTTAAGGGACTTTGAAAAAATTTCAACTGGAATTTTAGCCATTTTTTGACGTGAAATTGTAAACATGTGGACGTGGATTTTGAAAATTCTAGAGAGAATTTTAAAAGCTTCAAGAGAATTTCAACAATTTGGAGAGGGATTTGAAAAGTTTCAATGGGAATGGGAAGAATTGGGACAAAAATTGGAAAATTTGTAAGGGACTTTGAAAAAATTTCAACTGGAATTTTAGCCATTTTTTACGTGAAATTGTAAACATGTGGACATGGATTTTGAAAATTCTGGAGAGAATTTTAAAAGCTTCAAGAGAATTTCAACAATTTGGAGAGGGATTTGAAAAGTTTCAATGGGAATGGGAAGAATTGGGAGAAAAATTGGAAAATTTTTCGGGGACTTTGAAAAAATTTCAACTGGAATTTTAGCCATTTTTTGACGTGAAATTGTAAACATGTGGACATGGATTTTGAAAATTCTAGAGAGAATTTTAAAAGCTTCAAGAGAATTTCAACAATTTTGAGAGGATTTGAAAAGTTTCAATGGGAATGGGAAGAATTGGGACAAAAATTGGAAAATTTTGAAGGGACTTTGAAAACATTTCAACTGGAATTTTAGCCATTTTTTGACGTGAAATTGTAAACATGTGGACATGGATTTTGAAAATTCTGGAGAGAATTTTAAAAGCTTCAAGAGAATTTCAACAATTTTGAGAGGGATTGGAAAAGTTTCAATGGGAATGGGAAGAATTGGGACAAAAATTGGAAAATTTTTAAGGGACTTTGAAAAAATTTCCACTGGAATTTTAGCCATTTTTTGACGAGAAATTGTAAACATGTGGACATGGATTTTGAAAATTCTAGAGAGAATTTTAAAAGCTTCAAGAGAATTTCAACAATTTTGAGAGGGATTTGAAAAGTTTCAATGGGAATGGGAAGAATTGGGACAAAAATTGGAAAATTTTGAAGGGACTTTGAAAAAATTTCAACTGGAATTTTAGCCATTTTTTGACGTGAAATTGTAAACATGTGGACATGGATTTTGAAAATTCTGGAGAGAATTTTAAAAGCTTCAAGAGAATTTCAACAATTTGGAGAGGGATTTGAAAAGTTTCAATGGGAATGGGAAGAATTGGGACAAAAATTGGAAAATTTTTAAGGGACTTTGAAAACATTTCAACTGGAATTTTAGCCATTTTTTGACGAGAAATTGTAAACATGTGGACATGGATTTTGAAAATTCTGGAGAGAATTTTAAAAGCTTCAAGAGAATTTCAACAATTTGGAGAGGGATTTGAAAAGTTTCAATGGGAATGGGAAGAATTGGGACAAAAATTGGAAAATTTTTCAGGGACTTTGAAAACATTTCAACTGGAATTTTAGCCATTTTTTGACGTGAAATTGTAAACATGTGGACGTGGATTTTGAAAATTCTAGAGAGAATTTTAAAAGCTTCAAGAGAATTTCAACAATTTTGAGAGGGATTTGAAAAGTTTCAATGGGAATGGGAAGAATTGGGACAAAAATTGGAAAATTTTAAGGGACTTTGAAAAAATTTCAACTGGAATTTTAGCCATTTTTTTACATGAAATTGTAAACATGTGGACGTGGATTTTGAAAATTCTAGAGAGAATTTTAAAAGCTTCAAGAGAATTTCAACAATTTGGAGAGGGATTTGAAAAGTTTCAATGGGAATGGGAAGAATTGGGACAAAAATTGGAAAATTTTTAAGGGACTTTGAAAAAATTTCAACTGGAATTTTAGCCATTTTTTACGTGAAATTGTAAACATGTGGACATGGATTTTGAAAATTCTGGAGAGAATTTTAAAAGCTTCAAGAGAATTTCAACAATTTGGAGAGGGATTTGAAAAGTTTCAATGGGAATGGGAAGAATTGGGACAAAAATTGGAAAATTTTTAAGGGACTTTGAAAAAATTTCAACTGGAATTTTAGCCATTTTTTGACGTGAAATTGCAAACATGTGGACATGGATTTTGAAAATTCTAGAGAGAATTTTAAAAGCTTCAAGAGAATTGCAACAATTTGGAGAGGGATTTGAAAAGTTTCAATGGGAATGGGAAGAATTGGGACAAAAATTGGAAAATTTTTAAGGGACTTTGAAAAAATTTCAACTGGAATTTTAGCCATTTTTTGACGTGAAATTGTAAACATGTGGACATGGATTTTGAAAATTCTAGAGAGAATTTTAAAAGCTTCAAGAGAATTTCAACAATTTTGAGAGGGATTTGAAAAGTTTCAATGGGAATGGGAAGAATTGGGACAAAAATTGGAAAATTTTGAAGGGACTTTGAAAACATTTCAACTGGAATTGTAGCCATTTTTTGACGTGAAATTGTAAACATGTGGACATGGATTTTGAAAATTCTGGAGAGAATTTTAAAAGCTTCAAGAGAATTTCAACAATTTGGAGAGGGATTTGAAAAGTTTCAATGGGAATGGGAAGAATTGGGACAAAAATTGGAAAATTTTGAAGGGACTTTGAAAAAATTTCCACTGGAATTTTAGCCATTTTTTGACGAGAAATTGTAAACATGTGGACATGGATTTTGAAAATTCTAGAGAGAATTTTAAAAGCTTCAAGAGAATTTCAACAATTTGGAGAGGGATTTGAAAAGTTTCAATGGGAATGGGAAGAATTGGGACAAAAATTGGAAAATTTTTAAGGGACTTTGAAAAAATTTCAACTGGAATTTTAGCCATTTTTTGACGTGAAATTGTAAACATGTGGACATGGATTTTGAAAATTCTAGAGAGAATTTTAAAAGCTTCAACAGAATTTCCACAATTTTGAGAGGGACTTGAAAAGTTTCAATGGGAATGGGAAGAATTGGGACAAAAATTGGAAAATTTTTAAGGGACTTTGAAAAAATTTCAACTGGAATTTTAGCCATTTTTTGACGTGAAATTGTAAACATGTGGACATGGATTTTGAAAATTCTAGAGAGAATTTTAAAAGCTTCAAGAGAATTTCAACAATTTTGAGAGGGATTTGAAAAGTTTCAATGGGAATGGGAAGAATTGGGACAAAAATTGGAAAATTTTGAAGGGACTTTGAAAACATTTCAACTGGAATTTTAGCCATTTTTTGACGTGAAATTGTAAACATGTGGACATGGATTTTGAAAATTCTAGAGAGAATTTTAAAAGCTTCAAGAGAATTTCAACAATTTTGAGAGGGATTTGAAAAGTTTCAATGGGAATGAAAAGAATTGGGACCAAAATTGGAAAATTTTTAAGGGACTTTGAAAAAATTTCAACTGGAGTTTTAGCAATTTTCACGTGAAATTGTAAACATGTTGACGTGGATTTTGAAAATTCTAGAGAGAATTTTAAAAGCTTCAAGAGAATTTCAACAATTTTGAGAGGGATTTGAAAAGTTTCAATGGGAATGGGAAGAATTGGGACAAAAATTGGAAAATTTTTAAGGGACTTTGAAAAAATTTCAAGTGGAATTTTAGCAATTTTGACGTGAAATTGTAAACATGTTGAAGTGGATTTTGAAAATTCTAGAGAGAATTTTATAAGCTTCAACAGAATTTCAACAATTTGGAGAGGGATTTGAAAAGTTTCAATGGGAATGGGAAGAATTGGGACAAAAGTTGGAAAATTTTTAAGGGACTTTGAAAAAATTTCAAGTGGAATTTTAGCAATTTTGACGTGAAATTGTAAACATGTGGACATGGATTTTGAAAATTCTAGAGAGAATTTTAAAAGTTTCAACAGAATTTCAACAATTTTGAGAGGGATTTGAAAAGTTTCAATAGGAATGGGAAGAATTGGGACAAAAATTGGAAAATTTTTCAGGGACTTTGAAAAAATTTCAACTGGAATTTTAGCCATTTTGACGTGAAATTGTAAACATGTGGACATGGATTTTGAAAATTCTAGAGAGAATTTTAAAAGCTTCAAGAGAATTTCAAGAATTTTGAGAGGGATTTGAAAAGTTTCAATGGGAATGGGAAGAATTGGGACAAAAATTGGAAAATTTTGAAGGGACTTTGAAAAAATTTCCACTGGAATTTTAGCCATTTTTTGACGTGAAATTGTAAACATGTGGACATGGATTTTGAAAATTCTAGAGAGAATTTGAAAAGCTTCAAGAGAATTTCAACAATTTTGAGAGGGATTTGAAAAGTTTCAATGGGAATGGGAAGAATTGGGACAAAAATTGGAAAATTTTTAAGGGACTTTGAAAAAATTTCAACTGGAATTTTAGCCATTTTATGACGTGAAATTGTAAACATGTGGACATGGATTTTGAAAATTCTAGAGAGAATTTTAAAAGCTTCAAGAGAATTTCAACAATTTTGAGAGGGATTTGAAAAGTTTCAATGGGAATGGGAAGAATTGGGACAAAAATTGGAAAATTTTTCAGGGACTTTGAAAACATTTCAACTGGAATTTTAGCCATTTTTTGATGAGAAATTGTAAACATGTGGACGTGGATTTTGAAAATTCTATAGAGAGAATTTTAAAAGCTTCAACAGAATTTCAACAAATTTGAGAGGGATTTGAAAAGTTTCAATGGGAATGGGAAGAATTGGGACAAAAATTGGAAAATTTTGAAGGGACTTTGAAAAAATTTCAACTGGAATTTTAGCCATTTTTTGACGTGAAATTGTAAACATGTGGACATGGATTTTGAAAATTCTAGAGAGAATTTTAAAAGCTTCAAGAGAATTTCAACAATTTTGAGAGGGATTTGAAAAGTTTCAATGGGAATGGGAAGAATTGGGACAAAAATTGGAAAATTTTGAAGGGACTTTGAAAAAATTTCAACTGGAATTTTAGCCATTTTTTGACGTGAAATTGTAAACATGTGGACATGGATTTTGAAAATTCTAGAGAGAATTTTAAAAGCTTCAAGAGAATTTCAACAATTTTGAGAGGGATTTGAAAAGTTTCAATGGGAATGGGAAGAATTGGGACAAAAATTGGAAAATTTTTAAGGGACTTTGAAAAAATTTCAACTGGAATTTTAGCCATTTTTTTACGTGAAATTGTAAACATGTGGACATGGATTTTGAAAATTCTAGAGAGAATTTTAAAAGCTTCAAGAGAATTTCAACAATTTGGAGAGGGATTTGAAAAGTTTCAATGGGAATGGGAAGAATTGGGACAAAAATTGGAAAATTTTGAAGGGACTTTGAAAAAATTTCAACTGGAATTTTAGCCATTTTTTGACGTGAAATTGTAAACATGTGGACATGGATTTTGAAAATTCTAGAGAGAATTTTAAAAGCTTCAAGAGAATTTCAACAATTTTGAGAGGGATTTGAAAAGTTTCAATGGGAATGGGAAGAATTGGGACAAAAATTGGAAAATTTTTAAGGGACTTTGAAAAAATTTCAACTGGAATTTTAGCCATTTTTTGACGTGAAATTGTAAACATGTGGACATGGATTTTGAAAATTCTAGAGAGAATTTTAAAAGCTTCAAGAGAATTTCAACAATTTTGAGAGGGATTTGAAAAGTTTCAATGGGAATGGGAAGAATTGGGACAAAAATTGGAAAATTTTGAAGGGACTTTGAAAACATTTCAACTGGAATTTTAGCCATTTTTTGACGTGAAATTGTAAACATGTGGACATGGATTTTGAAAATTCTAGAGAGAATTTTAAAAGCTTCAAGAGAATTTCAACAATTTTGAGAGGGATTTGAAAAGTTTCAATGGGAATGAAAAGAATTGGGACCAAAATTGGAAAATTTTTAAGGGACTTTGAAAAAATTTCAACTGGAGTTTTAGCAATTTTCACGTGAAATTGTAAACATGTTGACGTGGATTTTGAAAATTCTAGAGAGAATTTTAAAAGCTTCAAGAGAATTTCAACAATTTTGAGAGGGATTTGAAAAGTTTCAATGGGAATGGGAAGAATTGGGACAAAAATTGGAAAATTTTTAAGGGACTTTGAAAAAATTTCAAGTGGAATTTTAGCAATTTTGACGTGAAATTGTAAACATGTTGAAGTGGATTTTGAAAATTCTAGAGAGAATTTTATAAGCTTCAACAGAATTTCAACAATTTGGAGAGGGATTTGAAAAGTTTCAATGGGAATGGGAAGAATTGGGACAAAAGTTGGAAAATTTTTAAGGGACTTTGAAAAAATTTCAAGTGGAATTTTAGCAATTTTGACGTGAAATTGTAAACATGTGGACATGGATTTTGAAAATTCTAGAGAGAATTTTAAAAGTTTCAACAGAATTTCAACAATTTTGAGAGGGATTTGAAAAGTTTCAATAGGAATGGGAAGAATTGGGACAAAAATTGGAAAATTTTTCAGGGACTTTGAAAAAATTTCAACTGGAATTTTAGCCATTTTGACGTGAAATTGTAAACATGTGGACATGGATTTTGAAAATTCTAGAGAGAATTTTAAAAGCTTCAAGAGAATTTCAAGAATTTTGAGAGGGATTTGAAAAGTTTCAATGGGAATGGGAAGAATTGGGACAAAAATTGGAAAATTTTGAAGGGACTTTGAAAAAATTTCCACTGGAATTTTAGCCATTTTTTGACGTGAAATTGTAAACATGTGGACATGGATTTTGAAAATTCTAGAGAGAATTTGAAAAGCTTCAAGAGAATTTCAACAATTTTGAGAGGGATTTGAAAAGTTTCAATGGGAATGGGAAGAATTGGGACAAAAATTGGAAAATTTTTAAGGGACTTTGAAAAAATTTCAACTGGAATTTTAGCCATTTTATGACGTGAAATTGTAAACATGTGGACATGGATTTTGAAAATTCTAGAGAGAATTTTAAAAGCTTCAAGAGAATTTCAACAATTTTGAGAGGGATTTGAAAAGTTTCAATGGGAATGGGAAGAATTGGGACAAAAATTGGAAAATTTTTAAGGGACTTTGAAAACATTTCAACTGGAATTTTAGCCATTTTTTGATGAGAAATTGTAAACATGTGGACGTGGATTTTGAAAATTCTATAGAGAGAATTTTAAAAGCTTCAACAGAATTTCAACAATTTTGAGAGGGATTTGAAAAGTTTCAATGGGAATGGGAAGAATTGGGACAAAAATTGGAAAATTTTGAAGGGACTTTGAAAAAATTTCAACTGGAATTTTAGCCATTTTTTGACGTGAAATTGTAAACATGTGGACATGGATTTTGAAAATGCTAGAGAGAATTTTAAAAGCTTCAAGAGAATTTCAACAATTTTGAGAGGGATTTGAAAAGTTTCAATGGGAATGGGAAGAATTGGGACAAAAATTGGAAAATTTTGAAGGGACTTTGAAAAAATTTCAACTGGAATTTTAGCCATTTTTTGACGTGAAATTGTAAACATGTGGACATGGATTTTGAAAATTCTAGAGAGAATTTTAAAAGCTTCAAGAGAATTTCAACAATTTTGAGAGGGATTTGAAAAGTTTCAATGGGAATGGGAAGAATTGGGACAAAAATTGGAAAATTTTTAAGGGACTTTGAAAAAATTTCAACTGGAATTTTAGCCATTTTTTTACGTGAAATTGTAAACATGTGGACATGGATTTTGAAAATTCTAGAGAGAATTTTAAAAGCTTCAAGAGAATTTCAACAATTTGGAGAGGGATTTGAAAAGTTTCAATGGGAATGGGAAGAATTGGGACAAAAATTGGAAAATTTTGAAGGGACTTTGAAAAAATTTCAACTGGAATTTTAGCCATTTTTTGACGTGAAATTGTAAACATGTGGACATGGATTTTGAAAATTCTAGAGAGAATTTTAAAAGCTTCAAGAGAATTTCAACAATTTTGAGAGGGATTTGAAAAGTTTCAATGGGAATGGGAAGAATTGGGACAAAAATTGGAAAATTTTTAAGGGACTTTGAAAAAATTTCAACTGGAATTTTAGCCATTTTTTGACGTGAAATTGTAAACATGTGGACATGGATTTTGAAAATTCTAGAGAGAATTTTAAAAGCTTCAAGAGAATTTCAACAATTTTGAGAGGGATTTGAAAAGTTTCAATGGGAATGGGAAGAATTGGGACAAAAATTGGAAAATTTTTAAGGGACTTTGAAAAAATTTCAACTGGAATTTTAGCCATTTTTTTACGTGAAATTGTAAACATGTGGACATGGATTTTGAAAATTCTAGAGAGAATTTTAAAAGCTTCAAGAGAATTTCAACAATTTGGAGAGGGATTTGAAAAGTTTCAATGGGAATGGGAAGAATTGGGACAAAAATTGGAAAATTTTGAAGGGACTTTGAAAAAATTTCAACTGGAATTTTAGCCATTTTTTGACGTGAAATTGTAAACATGTGGACATGGATTTTGAAAATTCTAGAGAGAATTTTAAGAGCTTCAAGAGAATTTCAACAATTTTGAGAGGGATTTGAAAAGTTTCAATGGGAATGGGAAGAATTGGGACAAAAATTGGAAAATTTTTAAGGGACTTTGAAAAAATTTCAACTGGAATTTTAGCCATTTTTTGACGTGAAATTGTAAACATGTGGACATGGATTTTGAAAATTCTAGAGAGAATTTTAAAAGCTTCAAGAGAATTTCAACAATTTTGAGAGGGATTTGAAAAGTTTCAATGGGAATGGGAAGAATTGGGACAAAAATTGGAAAATTTTGAAGGGACTTTGAAAACATTTCAACTGGAATTTTAGCCATTTTTTGACGTGAAATTGTAAACATGTGGACATGGATTTTGAAAATTCTAGAGAGAATTTTAAAAGCTTCAAGAGAATTTCAACAATTTTGAGAGGGATTTGAAAAGTTTCAATGGGAATGAAAAGAATTGGGACCAAAATTGGAAAATTTTTAAGGGACTTTGAAAAAATTTCAACTGGAGTTTTAGCAATTTTCACGTGAAATTGTAAACATGTTGACGTGGATTTTGAAAATTCTAGAGAGAATTTTAAAAGCTTCAAGAGAATTTCAACAATTTTGAGAGGGATTTGAAAAGTTTCAATGGGAATGGGAAGAATTGGGACAAAAATTGGAAAATTTTTAAGGGACTTTGAAAAAATTTCAAGTGGAATTTTAGCAATTTTGACGTGAAATTGTAAACATGTTGAAGTGGATTTTGAAAATTCTAGAGAGAATTTTATAAGCTTCAACAGAATTTCAACAATTTGGAGAGGGATTTGAAAAGTTTCAATGGGAATGGGAAGAATTGGGACAAAAGTTGGAAAATTTTTAAGGGACTTTGAAAAAATTTCAAGTGGAATTTTAGCAATTTTGACGTGAAATTGTAAACATGTGGACATGGATTTTGAAAATTCTAGAGAGAATTTTAAAAGTTTCAACAGAATTTCAACAATTTTGAGAGGGATTTGAAAAGTTTCAATAGGAATGGGAAGAATTGGGACAAAAATTGGAAAATTTTTCAGGGACTTTGAAAAAATTTCAACTGGAATTTTAGCCATTTTGACGTGAAATTGTAAACATGTGGACATGGATTTTGAAAATTCTAGAGAGAATTTTAAAAGCTTCAAGAGAATTTCAACAATTTTGAGAGGGATTTGAAAAGTTTCAATGGGAATGGGAAGAATTGGGACAAAAATTGGGAAATTTTGAAGGGACTTTGAAAAAATTTCCACTGGAATTTTAGCCATTTTTTGACGTGAAATTGTAAACATGTGGACATGGATTTTGAAAATTCTAGAGAGAATTTGAAAAGCTTCAAGAGAATTTCAACAATTTTGAGAGGGATTTGAAAAGTTTCAATGGGAATGGGAAGAATTGGGACAAAAATTGGAAAATTTTTAAGGGACTTTGAAAAAATTTCAACTGGAATTTTAGCCATTTTTGACGTGAAATTGTAAACATGTGGACATGGATTTTGAAAATTCTAGAGAGAATTTTAAAAGCTTCAAGAGAATTTCAACAATTTTGAGAGGGATTTGAAAAGTTTCAATGGGAATGGGAAGAATTGGGACAAAAATTGGAAAATTTTTAAGGGACTTTGAAAAAATTTCAACTGGAATTTTAGCCATTTTTTGATGTGAAATTGTAAACATGTGGACATGGATTTTGAAAATTCTAGAGAGAATTTTAAAAGCTTCAAGAGAATTTCAACAATTTGGAGAGGGATTTGAAAAGTTTCAATGGGAATGGGAAGAATTGGGACAAAAATTGGAAAATTTTTAAGGGACTTTGAAAACATTTCAACTGGAATTTTAGCCATTTTTTGACGTGAAATTGTAAACATGTGGACATGGATTTTGAAAATTCTAGAGAGAATTTTAAAAGCTTCAAGAGAATTTCAACAATTTTGAGAGGGATTTGAAAAGTTTCAATGGGAATGGGAAGAATTGGGACAAAAATTGGAAAATTTTGAAGGGACTTTGAAAACATTTCAACTGGAATTTTAGCCATTTTTTGACGAGAAATTGTAAACATGTGGACATGGATTTTGAAAATTCTAGAGAGAATTTTAAAAGCTTCAAGAGAATTTCAACAATTTTGAGAGGGATTTGAAAAGTTTCAATGGGAATGGGAAGAATTGGGACAAAAATTGGAAAATTTTTAAGGGACTTTGAAAAAATTTCAACTGGAATTTTAGCCATTTTTTGACGTGAAATTGTAAACATGTGGACATGGATTTTGAAAATTCTAGAGAGAATTTTAAAAGCTTCAAGAGAATTTCAACAATTTTGAGAGGGATTTGAAAAGTTTCAATGGGAATGGGAAGAATTGGGACAAAAATCGGAAAATTTTTAAGGGACTTTGAAAAAATTTCAACTGGAATTTTAGCCATTTTTTGACGTGAAATTGTAAACATGTGGACATGGATTTTGAAAATTCTGGAGAGAATTTTAAAAGCTTCAAGAGAATTTCAACAATTTTGAGAGGGATTTGAAAAGTTTCAATGGGAATGGGAAGAATTGGGACAAAAATTGGAAAATTTTGAAGGGACTTTGAAAAAATTTCAACTGGAATTTTAGCCATTTTTTGACGTGAAATTGTAAACCTGTGGACATGGATTTTGAAAATTCTAGAGAGAATTTTAAAAGCTTCAAGAGAATTTCAACAATTTTGAGAGGGATTTGAAAAGTTTCAATGGGAATGGGAAGAATTGGGACAAAAATTGGAAAATTTTTCAGGGACTTTGAAAAAATTTCCACTGGAATTTTAGCCATTTTTTTACATGAAATTGTAAACATGTGGACGTGGATTTTGAAAATTCTAGAGAGAATTTTAAAAGCTTCAACAGAATTTCAACAATTTTGAGAGGGATTTGAAAAGTTTCAATGGGAATGGGAAGAATTGGGACAAAAATTGGAAAATTTTTAAGGGACTTTGAAAAAATTTCAACTGGAATTTTAGCCATTTTATTCCGTGAATATGTAAACATGTGGACATGGATTTTGAAAATTCTAGAGAGAATTTTAAAAGCTTCAAGAGAATTTCAACAATTTTGAGAGGGATTTGAAAAGTTTCAATGGGAATGGGAAGAATTGGGACAAAAAATT
>NW_028116434.1:0-62086 GCF_964273445.1 Streptopelia decaocto | reverse complement strand
TGAAATTGTAAACATGTGGACATGGATTTTGAAAATTCTAGAGAGAATTTTAAAAGCTTCAAGAGAATTTCAACAATTTTGAGAGGGATTTGAAAAGTTTCAATGGGAATGGGAAGAATTGGGACAAAAATGGGAAAATTTTTAAGGGACTTTGAAAAAATTTCAACTGGAATTTTAGCCATTTTTTGACGTGAAATTGTAAACATGTGGACATGGATTTTGAAAATTCTAGAGAGAATTTTAAAAGCTTCAACAGAATTTCAACAATTTTGAGAGGGATTTGAAAAGTTTCAATGGGAATGGGAAGAATTGGGACAAAAATTGGAAAATTTTTAAGGGACTTTGAAAAAATTTCAACTGGAATTTTAGCCATTTTTTGACGTGAAATTGTAAACATGTGGACATGGATTTTGAAAATTCTAGAGAGAATTTTAAAAGCTTCAACAGAATTTCAACAATTTTGAGAGGGATTTGAAAAGTTTCAATGGGAATGGGAAGAATTGGGACAAAAATTGGAAAATTTTTAAGGGACTTTGAAAAAATTTCAACTGGAATTTTAGCAATTTTTTTACGTGAAATTGTAAACACGTTGAAGTGGATTTTGAAAATTCTAGAGAGAATTTTAAAAGCTTCAAGAGAATTTCAACAATTTGGAGAGGATTTGAAAAGTTTCAATGGGAATGGGAAGAATTGGGACAAAAATTGGAAAATTTTTAAGGGACTTTGAAAAAATTTCAACTGGAATTTTAGCAATTTTTTGACGTGAAATTGTAAACATGCGGACATGGATTTTGAAAATTCTAGAGAGAATTTTAAAAGCTTCAACAGAATTCCAACAGTTTTGAGAGGGATTTGAAAAGTTTCAATGGGAATGGGAAGAATTGGGACAAAAATTGGAAAATTTTTAAGGGACTTTGAAAAAATTTCAACTGGAATTTTAGCCATTTTTTGACGTGAAATTGTAAACATGTGGACATGGATTTTGAAAACTCTAGAGAGAAGTGTCAAACTTTCAATAGGATTTCAACAGTTTTGAGAGGGATTTGAAAAGTTTCAATGGGAATGGGAAGAATTGGGACAAAAATTGGAAAATTTTTAAGGGACTTTGAAAAAATTTCAACTGGAATTTTAGCAATTTTTTTACGTGAAATTGTAAACATGTTGAAGTGATTTTGAAAATTCTAGAGAGAATTTTAAAAGCTTCAAGAGAATTTCAACAATTTTGAGAGGGATTTGAAAAGTTTCAATGGGAATGGGAAGAATTGGGACAAAAATTGGAAAATTTTTAAGGGACTTTGAAAAAATTTCAACTGGAATTTTATCAATTTTGACGTGAAATTGTAAACATGTGGACATGGATTTTGAAAATTCTAGAGAGAATTTTAAAAGCTTCAATAGAATTCCAACAGTTTTGAGAGGGATTTGAAAAGTTTCAATGGGAATGGGAAGAATTGGGACAAAAATTGGAAAATTTTTAAGGGACTTTGAAAAAATTTCAACTGGAATTTTAGCCATTTTTTGACGTGAAATTGTAAACATGTGGACATGGATTTTGAAAATTCTAGAGAGAATTTTAAAAGCTTCAAGAGAATTTCAACAGTTTTGAGAGGGATTTGAAAAGTTTCAATGGGAATGGGAAGAATTGGGACAAAAATTGGAAAATTTTTAAGGGACTTTGAAAACATTTCAACTGGAATTTTACCAATTTTTTGACGTGAAATTGTAAACATGCGGGACATGGATTTTGAAAATTCTAGAGAGAATTTTAAAAGCTTCAACAGAATTCCAACAGTTTTGAGAGGGATTTGAAAAGTTTCAATGGGAATGGGAAGAATTGGGACAAAAATTGGAAAATTTTTAAGGGACTTTGAAAAAATTGCAACTGGAATTTTAGCAATTTTTTGACGTGAAATTGTAAACATGTGGACATGGATTTTGAAAATTCTAGAGAGAATTTTAAAAGCTTCAACAGAATTTCAACAATTTTGAGACGGATTTGAAAAGTTTCAATGGGAATGGGAAGAATTGGGACAAAAATTGGAAAATTTTAAGGGACTTTGAAAAAATTTCAACTGGAATTTTAGCCATTTTTTGACGTGAAATTGTAAACATGTGGACATGGATTTTGAAAATTCTAGAGAGAATTTTAAAAGCTTCAACAGAATTTCAACAATTTTGAGAGGGATTTGAAAAGTTTCAATGGGAATGGGAAGAATTGGGACAAAAATTGGAAAATTTTTAAGGGACTTTGAAAAAATTTCAACTGGAATTTTAGCAATTTTTTGACGTGAAATTGTAAACATGTGGACATGGATTTTGAAAATTCTAGAGAGAATTTTAAAAGCTTCAACAGAATTCCAACGTTTTTGAGAGGGATTTGAAAAGTTTCAATGGGAATGGGAAGAATTGGGACAAAAATTGGAAAATTTTTAAGGGACTTTGAAAAAATTTCAATGGAATTTTAGCAATTTTTTGACGTGAAATTGTAAACATGTTGAAGTGGATTTTGAAAATTCTAGAGAGAATTTTAAAAGCTTCAACAGAATTTCAACAATTTTGAGAGGGATTTGAAAAGTTTCAATGGGAATGGGAAGAATTGGGACAAAAATTGGAAAATTTTTAAGGGACTTTGAAAAAATTTCAACTGGAATTTTATCAATTTTGACGTGAAATTGTAAACATGTGGACATGGATTTTGAAAATTCTAGAGAGAATTTTAAAAGCTTCAAGAGAATTTCAACAATTTTGAGAGGGATTTGAAAAGTTTCAATGGGAATGGGAAGAATTGGGACAAAAATTGGAAAATTTTTAAGGGACTTTGAAAAAATTTCAACTGGAATTTTAGCAATTTTTTGACGTGAAATTGTAAACATGTGGACATGGATTTTGAAAATTCTAGAGAGAATTTTAAAAGCTTCAACAGAATTCCAACAGTTTTTAGAGGGATTTGAAAAGTTTCAATGGGAATGGGAAGAATTGGGACAAAAATTGGAAAATTTTTAAGGGACTTTGAAAAAATTTCAACTGGAATTTTAGCATTTTTTTTACGTGAAATTGTAAACATGTGGACATGGATTTTGAAAATTCTAGAGAGAATTTTAAAAGCTTCAACAGAATTCCAACAGTTTTGAGAGGGATTTGAAAAGTTTCAATGGGAATGGGAAGAATTGGGACAAAAATTGGAAAATTTTTAAGGGACTTTGAAAAAATTTCAACTGGAATTTTAGCCATTTTTTGACGTGAAATTGTAAACATGTGGACATGGATTTTGAAAATTCTAGAGAGAATTTTAAAAGCTTCAACAGAATTTCAACAATTTTGAGAGGGATTTGAAAAGTTTCAATGGGAATGGGAAGAATTGGGACAAAAATTGGAAAATTTTTAAGGGACTTTGAAAAAATTTCAACTGGAATTTTATCAATTTTGACGTGAAATTGTAAACATGCGGACATGGATTTTGAAAATTCTAGAGAGAATTTTAAAAGCTTCAACAGAATTCCAACAGTTTTGAGAGGGATTTGAAAAGTTTCAATGGGAATGGGAAGAATTGGGACAAAAATTGGAAAATTTTTAAGGGACTTTGAAAAAATTGCAACTGGAATTTTAGCAATTTTTTGACGTGAAATTGTAAACATGTGGACATGGATTTTGAAAATTCTAGAGAGAATTTTAAAAGCTTCAAGAGAATTTCAACAATTTTGAGAGGGATTTGAAAAGTTTTAATGGGAATGGGAAGAATTGGGACAAAAATTGGAAAATTTTTAAGGGACTTTGAAAAAATTTCAACTGGAATTTTAGCCATTTTTTGACGTGAAATTGTAAACATGTGGACATGGATTTTGAAAATTCTAGAGAGAATTTTAAAAGCTTCAACAGAATTTCAACAATTTTGAGAGGGATTTGAAAAGTTTCAATGGGAATGGGAAGAATTGGGACAAAAATTGGAAAATTTTTAAGGGACTTTGAAAAAATTTCAACTGGAATTTTAGCCATTTTTTGACGTGAAATTGTAAACATGTGGACATGGATTTTGAAAATTCTAGAGAGAATTTTAAAAGCTTCAACAGAATTTCAACAATTTTGAGAGGGATTTGAAAAGTTTCAATGGGAATGGGAAGAATTGGGACAAAAATTGGAAAATTTTTAAGGGACTTTGAAAAAATTTCAACTGGAATTTTAGCAATTTTTTGACGTGAAATTGTAAACATGTGGACATGGATTTTGAAAATTCTAGAGAGAATTTTAAAAGCTTCAACAGAATTCCAACGTTTTTGAGAGGGATTTGAAAAGTTTCAATGGGAATGGGAAGAATTGGGACAAAAATTGGAAAATTTTTAAGGGACTTTGAAAAAATTTCAATGGAATTTTAGCAATTTTTTGACGTGAAATTGTAAACATGTTGAAGTGGATTTTGAAAATTCTAGAGAGAATTTTAAAAGCTTCAACAGAATTTCAACAATTTGGAGAGGGATTTGAAAAGTTTCAATGGGAATGGGAAGAATTGGGACAAAAATTGGAAAATTTTTAAGGGACTTTGAAAAAATTTCAACTGGAATTTTAGCAATTTTTTTACGTGAAATTGTAAACACGTTGAAGTGGATTTTGAAAATTCTAGAGAGAATTTTAAAAGCTTCAAGAGAATTTCAACAATTTTGAGAGGGATTTGAAAAGTTTCAATGGGAATGGGAAGAATTGGGACAAAAATTGGAAAATTTTTAAGGGACTTTGAAAAAATTTCAACTGGAATTTTAGCAATTTTTTGACGTGAAATTGTAAACATGCGGACATGGATTTTGAAAATTCTAGAGAGAATTTTAAAAGCTTCAACAGAATTCCAACAGTTTTGAGAGGGATTTGAAAAGTTTCAATGGGAATGGGAAGAATTGGGACAAAAATTGGAAAATTTTTAAGGGACTTTGAAAAAATTTCAACTGGAATTTTAGCCATTTTTTGACGTGAAATTGTAAACATGTGGACATGGATTTTGAAAACTCTAGAGAGAAGTGTCAAACTTTCAATAGGATTTCAACAGTTTTGAGAGGGATTTGAAAAGTTTCAATGGGAATGGGAAGAATTGGGACAAAAATTGGAAAATTTTTAAGGGACTTTGAAAAAATTTCAACTGGAATTTTAGCAATTTTTTTACGTGAAATTGTAAACATGTTGAAGTGGATTTTGAAAATTCTAGAGAGAATTTTAAAAGCTTCAAGAGAATTTCAACAATTTTGAGAGGGATTTGAAAAGTTTCAATGGGAATGGGAAGAATTGGGACAAAAATTGGAAAATTTTTAAGGGACTTTGAAAAAATTTCAACTGGAATTTTAGCAATTTTTTGACGTGAAATTGTAAACATGTGGACATGGACTTTGAAAATTCTAGAGAGAATTTTAAAAGCTTCAACAGAATTCCAACAGTTTTGAGAGGGATTTGAAAAGTTTCAATGGGAATGGGAAGAATTGGGACAAAAATTGGAAAATTTTTAAGGGACTTTGAAAAAATTTCAACTGGAATTTTAGCATTTTTTTTACGTGAAATTGTAAACATGTGGACATGGATTTTGAAAATTCTAGATAGAATTTTAAAAGCTTCAACAGAATTCCAACAGTTTTGAGAGGGATTTGAAAAGTTTCAATGGGAATGGGAAGAATTGGGACAAAAATTGGAAAATTTTTAAGGGACTTTGAAAAAATTTCAACTGGAATTTTAGCCATTTTTTGACGTGAAATTGTAAACATGTGGACATGGATTTTGAAAATTCTAGAGAGAATTTTAAAAGCTTCAACAGAATTTCAACAATTTTGAGAGGGATTTGAAAAGTTTCAATGGGAATGGGAAGAATTGGGACAAAAATTGGAAAATTTTTAAGGGACTTTGAAAAAATTTCAACTGGAATTTTAGCAATTTTTTTACGTGAAATTGTAAACACGTTGAAGTGGATTTTGAAAATTCTAGAGAGAATTTTAAAAGCTTCAAGAGAATTTCAACAATTTGGAGAGGGATTTGAAAAGTTTCAATGGGAATGGGAAGAATTGGGACAAAAATTGGAAAATTTTTAAGGGACTTTGAAAAAATTTCAACTGGAATTTTAGCAATTTTTTGACGTGAAATTGTAAACATGCGGACATGGATTTTGAAAATTCTAGAGAGAATTTTAAAAGCTTCAACAGAATTCCAACAGTTTTGAGAGGGATTTGAAAAGTTTCAATGGGAATGGGAAGAATTGGGACAAAAATTGGAAAATTTTTAAGGGACTTTGAAAAAATTTCAACTGGAATTTTAGCCATTTTTTGACGTGAAATTGTAAACATGTGGACATGGATTTTGAAAACTCTAGAGAGAAGTGTCAAACTTTCAATAGGATTTCTACAGTTTTGAGAGGGATTTGAAAAGTTTCAATGGGAATGGGAAGAATTGGGACAAAAATTGGAAAATTTTTAAGGGACTTTGAAAAAATTTCAACTGGAATTTTAGCAATTTTTTTACGTGAAATTGTAAACATGTTGAAGTGGATTTTGAAAATTCTAGAGAGAATTTTAAAAGCTTCAAGAGAATTTCAACAATTTTGAGAGGGATTTGAAAAGTTTCAATGGGAATGGGAAGAATTGGGACAAAAATTGGAAAATTTTTAAGGGACTTTGAAAAAATTTCAACTGGAATTTTATCAATTTTGACGTGAAATTGTAAACATGTGGACATGGATTTTGAAAATTCTAGAGAGAATTTTAAAAGCTTCAATAGAATTCCAACAGTTTTGAGAGGGATTTGAAAAGTTTCAATGGGAATGGGAAGAATTGGGACAAAAATTGGAAAATTTTTAAGGGACTTTGAAAAAATTTCAACTGGAATTTTAGCCATTTTTTGACGTGAAATTGTAAACATGTGGACATGGATTTTGAAAATTCTAGAGAGAATTTTAAAAGCTTCAAGAGAATTTCAACAGTTTTGAGAGGGATTTGAAAAGTTTCAATGGGAATGGGAAGAATTGGGACAAAAATTGGAAAATTTTTAAGGGACTTTGAAAAAATTTCAACTGGAATTTTACCAATTTTTTGACGTGAAATTGTAAACATGCGGACATGGATTTTGAAAATTCTAGAGAGAATTTTAAAAGCTTCAACAGAATTCCAACAGTTTTGAGAGGGATTTGAAAAGTTTCAATGGGAATGGGAAGAATTGGGACAAAATTGGAAAATTTTTAAGGGACTTTGAAAAAATTTCAACTGGAATTTTAGCAATTTTTTGACGTGAAATTGTAAACATGTGGACATGGATTTTGAAAATTCTAGAGAGAATTTTAAAAGCTTCAACAGAATTTCAACAATTTTGAGAGGGATTTGAAAAGTTTCAATGGGAATGGGAAGAATTGGGACAAAAATTGGAAAATTTTTAAGGGACTTTGAAAAAATTTCAACTGGAATTTTAGCCATTTTTTGACGTGAAATTGTAAACATGTGGACATGGATTTTGAAAATTCTAGAGAGAATTTTAAAAGCTTCAACAGAATTTCAACAATTTTGAGAGGGATTTGAAAAGTTTCAATGGGAATGGGAAGAATTGGGACAAAATTGGAAAATTTTTAAGGGACTTTGAAAAAATTTCAACTGGAATTTTAGCCATTTTTTGACGTGAAATTGTAAACATGTGGACATGGATTTTGAAAATTCTAGAGAGAATTTTAAAAGCTTCAACAGAATTTCAACAATTTTGAGAGGGATTTGAAAAGTTTCAATGGGAATGGGAAGAATTGGGACAAAAATTGGAAAATTTTTAAGGGACTTTGAAAAAATTTCAACTGGAATTTTAGCAATTTTTTTACGTGAAATTGTAAACATGTGGACATGGATTTTGAAAATTCTAGAGAGAATTTTAAAAGCTTCAACAGAATTCCAACGTTTTTGAGAGGGATTTGAAAAGTTTCAATGGGAATGGGAAGAATTGGGACAAAAATTGGAAAATTTTTAAGGGACTTTGAAAAAATTTCAATGGAATTTTAGCAATTTTTTGACGTGAAATTGTAAACATGTTGAAGTGGATTTTGAAAATTCTAGAGAGAATTTTAAAAGCTTCAACAGAATTTCAACAATTTTGAGAGGGATTTGAAAAGTTTCAATGGGAATGGGAAGAATTGGGACAAAAATTGGAAAATTTTTAAGGGACTTTGAAAAAATTTCAACTGGAATTTTAGCAATTTTTTTACGTGAAATTGTAAACACGTTGAAGTGGATTTTGAAAATTCTAGAGAGAATTTTAAAAGCTTCAAGAGAATTTCAACAATTTGGAGAGGGATTTGAAAAGTTTCAATGGGAATGGGAAGAATTGGGACAAAAATTGGAAAATTTTTAAGGGACTTTGAAAAAATTTCAACTGGAATTTTAGCCATTTTTTGACGTGAAATTGTAAACATGCGGACATGGATTTTGAAAATTCTAGAGAGAATTTTAAAAGCTTCAACAGAATTCCAACAGTTTTGAGAGGGATTTGAAAAGTTTCAATGGGAATGGGAAGAATTGGGACAAAAATTGGAAAATTTTTAAGGGACTTTGAAAAAATTTCAACTGGAATTTTAGCCATTTTTTGACGTGAAATTGTAAACATGTGGACATGGATTTTGAAAACTCTAGAGAGAAGTGTCAAACTTTCAATAGGATTTCAACAGTTTTGAGAGGGATTTGAAAAGTTTCAATGGGAATGGGAAGAATTGGGACAAAAATTGGAAAATTTTTAAGGGACTTTGAAAAAATTTCAACTGGAATTTTAGCAATTTTTTTACGTGAAATTGTAAACATGTTGAAGTGGATTTTGAAAATTCTAGAGAGAATTTTAAAAGCTTCAAGAGAATTTCAACAATTTGGAGAGGGATTTGAAAAGTTTCAATGGGAATGGGAAGAATTGGGACAAAAATTGGAAAATTTTTAAGGGACTTTGAAAAAATTTCAACTGGAATTTTAGCAATTTTTTGACGTGAAATTGTAAACATGTGGACATGGATTTTGAAAATTCTAGAGAGAATTTTAAAAGCTTCAACAGAATTCCAACAGTTTTGAGAGGGATTTGAAAAGTTTCAATGGGAATGGGAAGAATTGGGACAAAAATTGGAAAATTTTTAAGGGACTTTGAAAAAATTTCAACTGGAATTTTAGCCATTTTTTTTACGTGAAATTGTAAACATGTGGACATGGATTTTGAAAATTCTAGAGAGAATTTTAAAAGCTTCAACAGAATTCCAACAGTTTTGAGAGGGATTTGAAAAGTTTCAATGGGAATGGGAAGAATTGGGACAAAAATTGGAAAATTTTTAAGGGACTTTGAAAAAATTTCAACTGGAATTTTAGCCATTTTTTGACGTGAAATTGTAAACATGTGGACATGGATTTTGAAAATTCTAGAGAGAATTTTAAAAGCTTCAACAGAATTTCAACAATTTTGAGAGGGATTTGAAAAGTTTCAATGGGAATGGGAAGAATTGGGACAAAAATTGGAAAATTTTTAAGGGACTTTGAAAAAATTTCAACTGGAATTTTATCAATTTTGACGTGAAATTGTAAACATGCGGACATGGATTTTGAAAATTCTAGAGAGAATTTTAAAAGCTTCAACAGAATTCCAACAGTTTTGAGAGGGATTTGAAAAGTTTCAATGGGAATGGGAAGAATTGGGACAAAAATTGGAAAATTTTTAAGGGACTTTGAAAAAATTGCAACTGGAATTTTAGCAATTTTTTGACGTGAAATTGTAAATATGTGGACATGGATTTTGAAAATTCTAGAGAGAATTTTAAAAGCTTCAAGAGAATTTCAACAATTTTGAGAGGGATTTGAAAAGTTTCAATGGGAATGGGAAGAATTGGGACAAAAATTGGAAAATTTTTAAGGGACTTTGAAAAATTTCAACTGGAATTTTAGCCATTTTTTGACGTGAAATTGTAAACATGTGGACATGGATTTTGAAAATTCTAGAGAGAATTTTAAAAGCTTCAACAGAATTTCAACAATTTTGAGAGGGATTTGAAAAGTTTCAATGGGAATGGGAAGAATTGGGACAAAAATTGGAAAATTTTTAAGGGACTTTGAAAAAATTTCAACTGGAATTTTAGCCATTTTTTGACGTGAAATTGTAAACATGTGGACATGGATTTTGAAAATTCTAGAGAGAATTTTAAAAGCTTCAACAGAATTTCAACAATTTTGAGAGGGATTTGAAAAGTTTCAATGGGAATGGGAAGAATTGGGACAAAAATTGGAAAATTTTTAAGGGACTTTGAAAAAATTTCAACTGGAATTTTAGCAATTTTTTGACGTGAAATTGTAAACATGTGGACATGGATTTTGAAAATTCTAGAGAGAATTTTAAAAGCTTCAACAGAATTCCAACGTTTTTGAGAGGGATTTGAAAAGTTTCAATGGGAATGGGAAGAATTGGGACAAAAATTGGAAAATTTTTAAGGGACTTTGAAAAAATTTCAATGGAATTTTAGCAATTTTTTGACGTGAAATTGTAAACATGTTGAAGTGGATTTTGAAAATTCTAGAGAGAATTTTAAAAGCTTCAACAGAATTTCAACAATTTTGAGAGGGATTTGAAAAGTTTCAATGGGAATGGGAAGAATTGGGACAAAAATTGGAAAATTTTTAAGGGACTTTGAAAAAATTTCAACTGGAATTTTAGCAATTTTTTTACGTGAAATTGTAAACACGTTGAAGTGGATTTTGAAAATTCTAGAGAGAATTTTAAAAGCTTCAAGAGAATTTCAACAATTTGGAGAGGGATTTGAAAAGTTTCAATGGGAATGGGAAGAATTGGGACAAAAATTGGAAAATTTTTAAGGGACTTTGAAAAAATTTCAACTGGAATTTTAGCAATTTTTTGACGTGAAATTGTAAACATGCGGACATGGATTTTGAAAATTCTAGAGAGAATTTTAAAAGCTTCAACAGAATTCCAACAGTTTTGAGAGGGATTTGAAAAGTTTCAATGGGAATGGGAAGAATTGGGACAAAAATTGGAAAATTTTTAAGGGACTTTGAAAAAATTTCAACTGGAATTTTAGCCATTTTTTGACGTGAAATTGTAAACATGTGGACATGGATTTTGAAAACTCTAGAGAGAAGTGTCAAACTTTCAATAGGATTTCAACAGTTTTGAGAGGGATTTGAAAAGTTTCAATGGGAATGGGAAGAATTGGGACAAAAATTGGAAAATTTTTAAGGGACTTTGAAAAAATTTCAACTGGAATTTTAGCAATTTTTTTACGTGAAATTGTAAACATGTTGAAGTGGATTTTGAAAATTCTAGAGAGAATTTTAAAAGCTTCAAGAGAATTTCAACAATTTTGAGAGGGATTTGAAAAGTTTCAATGGGAATGGGAAGAATTGGGACAAAAATTGGAAAATTTTTAAGGGACTTTGAAAAAATTTCAACTGGAATTTTAGCAATTTTTTGACGTGAAATTGTAAACATGTGGACATGGACTTTGAAAATTCTAGAGAGAATTTTAAAAGCTTCAACAGAATTCCAACAGTTTTTAGAGGGATTTGAAAAGTTTCAATGGGAATGGGAAGAATTGGGACAAAAATTGGAAAATTTTTAAGGGACTTTGAAAAAATTTCAACTGGAATTTTAGCATTTTTTTTACGTGAAATTGTAAACATGTGGACATGGATTTTGAAAATTCTAGATAGAATTTTAAAAGCTTCAACAGAATTCCAACAGTTTTGAGAGGGATTTGAAAAGTTTCAATGGGAATGGGAAGAATTGGGACAAAAATTGGAAAATTTTTAAGGGACTTTGAAAAAATTTCAACTGGAATTTTAGCCATTTTTTGACGTGAAATTGTAAACATGTGGACATGGATTTTGAAAATTCTAGAGAGAATTTTAAAAGCTTCAAGAGAATTTCAACAATTTTGAGAGGGATTTGAAAAGTTTCAATGGGAATGGGAAGAATTGGGACAAAAATTGGAAAATTTTTAAGGGACTTTGAAAAAATTTCAACTGGAATTTTATCAATTTTGACGTGAAATTGTAAACATGTGGACATGGATTTTGAAAATTCTAGAGAGAATTTTAAAAGATCCATAGAATTCCAACAGTTTTGAGAGGGATTTGAAAAGTTTCAATGGGAATGGGAAGAATTGGGACAAAAATTGGAAAATTTTTAAGGGACTTTGAAAAAATTTCAACTGGAATTTTAGCCATTTTTTGACGTGAAATTGTAAACATGTGGACATGGATTTTGAAAATTCTAGAGAGAATTTTAAAAGCTTCAAGAGAATTTCAACAATTTTGAGAGGGATTTGAAAAGTTTCAATGGGAATGGGAAGAATTGGGACAAAAATTGGAAAATTTTTAAGGGACTTTGAAAAAATTTCAACTGGAATTTTATCAATTTTGACGTGAAATTGTAAACATGTGGAAATGGACTTTGAAAATTCTAGAGAGAATTTTAAAAGATCCATAGAATTCCAACAGTTTTGAGAGGGATTTGAAAAGTTTCAATGGGAATGGGAAGAATTGGGACAAAAATTGGAAAATTTTTAAGGGACTTTGAAAAAATTTCAACTGGAATTTTAGCAATTTTTTGACGTGAAATTGTAAACATGTGGACATGGATTTTGAAAATTCTAGAGAGAATTTTAAAAGCTTCAACAGAATTCCAACGTTTTTGAGAGGGATTTGAAAAGTTTCAATGGGAATGGGAAGAATTGGGACAAAAATTGGAAAATTTTTAAGGGACTTTGAAAAAATTTCAATGGAATTTTAGCAATTTTTTGACGTGAAATTGTAAACATGTTGAAGTGGATTTTGAAAATTCTAGAGAGAATTTTAAAAGCTTCAACAGAATTTCAACAATTTTGAGAGGGATTTGAAAAGTTTCAATGGGAATGGGAAGAATTGGGACAAAAATTGGAAAATTTTTAAGGGACTTTGAAAAAATTTCAACTGGAATTTTAGCAATTTTTTTACGTGAAATTGTAAACACGTTGAAGTGGATTTTGAAAATTCTAGAGAGAATTTTAAAAGCTTCAAGAGAATTTCAACAATTTGGAGAGGGATTTGAAAAGTTTCAATGGGAATGGGAAGAATTGGGACAAAAATTGGAAAATTTTTAAGGGACTTTGAAAAAATTTCAACTGGAATTTTAGCCATTTTTTGACGTGAAATTGTAAACATGCGGACATGGATTTTGAAAATTCTAGAGAGAATTTTAAAAGCTTCAACAGAATTCCAACAGTTTTGAGAGGGATTTGAAAAGTTTCAATGGGAATGGGAAGAATTGGGACAAAAATTGGAAAATTTTTAAGGGACTTTGAAAAAATTTCAACTGGAATTTTAGCAATTTTTTGACGTGAAATTGTAAACATGCGGACATGGATTTTGAAAATTCTAGAGAGAATTTTAAAAGCTTCAACAGAATTCCAACAGTTTTGAGAGGGATTTGAAAAGTTTCAATGGGAATGGGAAGAATTGGGACAAAAATTGGAAAATTTTTAAGGGACTTTGAAAAAATTTCAACTGGAATTTTAGCCATTTTTTGACGTGAAATTGTAAACATGTGGACATGGATTTTGAAAACTCTAGAGAGAAGTGTCAAACTTTCAATAGGATTTCAACAGTTTTGAGAGGGATTTGAAAAGTTTCAATGGGAATGGGAAGAATTGGGACAAAAATTGGAAAATTTTTAAGGGACTTTGAAAAAATTTCAACTGGAATTTTAGCAATTTTTTTACGTGAAATTGTAAACATGTTGAAGTGGATTTTGAAAATTCTAGAGAGAATTTTAAAAGCTTCAAGAGAATTTCAACAATTTTGAGAGGGATTTGAAAAGTTTCAATGGGAATGGGAAGAATTGGGACAAAAATTGGAAAATTTTTAAGGGACTTTGAAAAAATTTCAACTGGAATTTTAGCAATTTTTTGACGTGAAATTGTAAACATGTGGACATGGACTTTGAAAATTCTAGAGAGAATTTTAAAAGCTTCAACAGAATTCCAACAGTTTTTAGAGGGATTTGAAAAGTTTCAATGGGAATGGGAAGAATTGGGACAAAAATTGGAAAATTTTTAAGGGACTTTGAAAAAATTTCAACTGGAATTTTAGCATTTTTTTTACGTGAAATTGTAAACATGTGGACATGGATTTTGAAAATTCTAGATAGAATTTTAAAAGCTTCAACAGAATTCCAACAGTTTTGAGAGGGATTTGAAAAGTTTCAATGGGAATGGGAAGAATTGGGACAAAAATTGGAAAATTTTTAAGGGACTTTGAAAAAATTTCAACTGGAATTTTAGCCATTTTTTGACGTGAAATTGTAAACATGTGGACATGGATTTTGAAAATTCTAGAGAGAATTTTAAAAGCTTCAACAGAATTTCAACAATTTTGAGAGGGATTTGAAAAGTTTCAATGGGAATGGGAAGAATTGGGACAAAAATTGGAAAATTTTTAAGGGACTTTGAAAAAATTTCAACTGGAATTTTAGCAATTTTTTTACGTGAAATTGTAAACACGTTGAAGTGGATTTTGAAAATTCTAGAGAGAATTTTAAAAGCTTCAAGAGAATTTCAACAATTTGGAGAGGGATTTGAAAAGTTTCAATGGAATGGGAAGAATTGGGACAAAAATTGGAAAATTTTTAAGGGACTTTGAAAAAATTTCAACTGGAATTTTAGCAATTTTTTGACGTGAAATTGTAAACATGCGGACATGGATTTTGAAAATTCTAGAGAGAATTTTAAAAGCTTCAACAGAATTCCAACAGTTTTGAGAGGGATTTGAAAAGTTTCAATGGGAATGGGAAGAATTGGGACAAAAATTGGAAAATTTTTAAGGGACTTTGAAAAAATTTCAACTGGAATTTTAGCCATTTTTTGACGTGAAATTGTAAACATGTGGACATGGATTTTGAAAACTCTAGAGAGAAGTGTCAAACTTTCAATAGGATTTCAACAGTTTTGAGAGGGATTTGAAAAGTTTCAATGGGAATGGGAAGAATTGGGACAAAAATTGGAAAATTTTTAAGGGACTTTGAAAAAATTTCAACTGGAATTTTAGCAATTTTTTTACGTGAAATTGTAAACATGTTGAAGTGGATTTTGAAAATTCTAGAGAGAATTTTAAAAGCTTCAAGAGAATTTCAACAATTTTGAGAGGGATTTGAAAAGTTTCAATGGGAATGGGAAGAATTGGGACAAAAATTGGAAAATTTTTAAGGGACTTTGAAAAAATTTCAACTGGAATTTTATCAATTTTGACGTGAAATTGTAAACATGTGGACATGGATTTTGAAAATTCTAGAGAGAATTTTAAAAGCTTCAATAGAATTCCAACAGTTTTGAGAGGGATTTGAAAAGTTTCAATGGGAATGGGAAGAATTGGGACAAAAATTGGAAAATTTTTAAGGGACTTTGAAAAAATTTCAACTGGAATTTTAGCCATTTTTTGACGTGAAATTGTAAACATGTGGACATGGATTTTGAAAATTCTAGAGAGAATTTTAAAAGCTTCAAGAGAATTTCAACAGTTTTGAGAGGGATTTGAAAAGTTTCAATGGGAATGGGAAGAATTGGGACAAAAATTGGAAAATTTTTAAGGGACTTTGAAAAAATTTCAACTGGAATTTTACCAATTTTTTGACGTGAAATTGTAAACATGCGGACATGGATTTTGAAAATTCTAGAGAGAATTTTAAAAGCTTCAACAGAATTCCAACAGTTTTGAGAGGGATTTGAAAAGTTTCAATGGGAATGGGAAGAATTGGGACAAAAATTGGAAAATTTTTAAGGGACTTTGAAAAAATTGCAACTGGAATTTTAGCAATTTTTTGACGTGAAATTGTAAACATGTGGACATGGATTTTGAAAATTCTAGAGAGAATTTTAAAAGCTTCAACAGAATTTCAACAATTTTGAGAGGGATTTGAAAAGTTTCAATGGGAATGGGAAGAATTGGGACAAAAATTGGAAAATTTTTAAGGGACTTTGAAAAAATTTCAACTGGAATTTTAGCCATTTTTTGACGTGAAATTGTAAACATGTGGACATGGATTTTGAAAATTCTAGAGAGAATTTTAAAAGCTTCAACAGAATTTCAACAATTTTGAGAGGGATTTGAAAAGTTTCAATGGGAATGGGAAGAATTGGGACAAAAATTGGAAAATTTTTAAGGGACTTTGAAAAAATTTCAACTGGAATTTTAGCCATTTTTTGACGTGAAATTGTAAACATGTGGACATGGATTTTGAAAATTCTAGAGAGAATTTTAAAAGCTTCAACAGAATTTCAACAATTTTGAGAGGGATTTGAAAAGTTTCAATGGGAATGGGAAGAATTGGGACAAAAATTGGAAAATTTTTAAGGGACTTTGAAAAAATTTCAACTGGAATTTTAGCAATTTTTTTACGTGAAATTGTAAACATGTGGACATGGATTTTGAAAATTCTAGAGAGAATTTTAAAAGCTTCAACAGAATTCCAACGTTTTTGAGAGGGATTTGAAAAGTTTCAATGGGAATGGGAAGAATTGGGACAAAAATTGGAAAATTTTTAAGGGACTTTGAAAAAATTTCAATGGAATTTTAGCAATTTTTTGACGTGAAATTGTAAACATGTTGAAGTGGATTTTGAAAATTCTAGAGAGAATTTTAAAAGCTTCAACAGAATTTCAACAATTTTGAGAGGGATTTGAAAAGTTTCAATGGGAATGGGAAGAATTGGGACAAAAATTGGAAAATTTTTAAGGGACTTTGAAAAAATTTCAACTGGAATTTTAGCAATTTTTTTACGTGAAATTGTAAACACGTTGAAGTGGATTTTGAAAATTCTAGAGAGAATTTTAAAAGCTTCAAGAGAATTTCAACAATTTGGAGAGGGATTTGAAAAGTTTCAATGGGAATGGGAAGAATTGGGACAAAAATTGGAAAATTTTTAAGGGACTTTGAAAAAATTTCAACTGGAATTTTAGCAATTTTTTGACGTGAAATTGTAAACATGCGGACATGGATTTTGAAAATTCTAGAGAGAATTTTAAAAGCTTCAACAGAATTCCAACAGTTTTGAGAGGGATTTGAAAAGTTTCAATGGGAATGGGAAGAATTGGGACAAAAATTGGAAAATTTTTAAGGGACTTTGAAAAAATTTCAACTGGAATTTTAGCCATTTTTTGACGTGAAATTGTAAACATGTGGACATGGATTTTGAAAACTCTAGAGAGAAGTGTCAAACTTTCAATAGGATTTCAACAGTTTTGAGAGGGATTTGAAAAGTTTCAATGGGAATGGGAAGAATTGGGACAAAAATTGGAAAATTTTTAAGGGACTTTGAAAAAATTTCAACTGGAATTTTAGCAATTTTTTTACGTGAAATTGTAAACATGTTGAAGTGGATTTTGAAAATTCTAGAGAGAATTTTAAAAGCTTCAAGAGAATTTCAACAATTTGGAGAGGGATTTGAAAAGTTTCAATGGGAATGGGAAGAATTGGGACAAAAATTGGAAAATTTTTAAGGGACTTTGAAAAAATTTCAACTGGAATTTTAGCAATTTTTTGACGTGAAATTGTAAACATGTGGACATGGATTTTGAAAATTCTAGAGAGAATTTTAAAAGCTTCAACAGAATTCCAACAGTTTTTAGAGGGATTTGAAAAGTTTCAATGGGAATGGGAAGAATTGGGACAAAAATTGGAAAATTTTTAAGGGACTTTGAAAAAATTTCAACTGGAATTTTAGCATTTTTTTTACGTGAAATTGTAAACATGTGGACATGGATTTTGAAAATTCTAGAGAGAATTTTAAAAGCTTCAACAGAATTCCAACAGTTTTGAGAGGGATTTGAAAAGTTTCAATGGGAATGGGAAGAATTGGGACAAAAATTGGAAAATTTTTAAGGGACTTTGAAAAAATTTCAACTGGAATTTTAGCCATTTTTTGACGTGAAATTGTAAACATGTGGACATGGATTTTGAAAATTCTAGAGAGAATTTTAAAAGCTTCAACAGAATTTCAACAATTTTGAGAGGGATTTGAAAAGTTTCAATGGGAATGGGAAGAATTGGGACAAAAATTGGAAAATTTTTAAGGGACTTTGAAAAAATTTCAACTGGAATTTTATCAATTTTGACGTGAAATTGTAAACATGTGGACATGGATTTTGAAAATTCTAGAGAGAATTTTAAAAGCTTCAACAGAATTCCAACAGTTTTGAGAGGGATTTGAAAAGTTTCAATGGGAATGGGAAGAATTGGGACAAAAATTGGAAAATTTTTAAGGGACTTTGAAAAAATTTCAACTGGAATTTTAGCAATTTTTTGACGTGAAATTGTAAACATGTGGACATGGATTTTGAAAATTCTAGAGAGAATTTTAAAAGCTTCAAGAGAATTTCAACAATTTTGAGAGGGATTTGAAAAGTTTCAATGGGAATGGGAAGAATTGGGACAAAAATTGGAAAATTTTTAAGGGACTTTGAAAAAATTTCAACTGGAATTTTAGCCATTTTTTGACGTGAAATTGTAAACATGTGGACATGGATTTTGAAAATTCTAGAGAGAATTTTAAAAGCTTCAAGAGAATTTCAACAATTTGGAGAGGGATTTGAAAAGTTTCAATGGGAATGGGAAGAATTGGGACAAAAATTGGAAAATTTTTAAGGGACTTTGAAAAAATTTCAACTGGAATTTTAGCCATTTTTTGACGTGAAATTGTAAACATGTGGACATGGATTTTGAAAATTCTAGAGAGAATTTTAAAAGCTTCAACAGAATTTCAACAATTTTGAGAGGGATTTGAAAAGTTTCAATGGGAATGGGAAGAATTGGGACAAAAATTGGAAAATTTTTAAGGGACTTTGAAAAAATTTCAACTGGAATTTTAGCAATTTTTTGACGTGAAATTGTAAACATGTGGACATGGATTTTGAAAATTCTAGAGAGAATTTTAAAAGCTTCAACAGAATTCCAACGTTTTTGAGAGGGATTTGAAAAGTTTCAATGGGAATGGGAAGAATTGGGACAAAAATTGGAAAATTTTTAAGGGACTTTGAAAAAATTTCAATGGAATTTTAGCAATTTTTTGACGTGAAATTGTAAACATGTTGAAGTGGATTTTGAAAATTCTAGAGAGAATTTTAAAAGCTTCAACAGAATTTCAACAATTTTGAGAGGGATTTGAAAAGTTTCAATGGGAATGGGAAGAATTGGGACAAAAATTGGAAAATTTTTAAGGGACTTTGAAAAAATTTCAATGGAATTTTAGCAATTTTTTGACGTGAAATTGTAAACATGTTGAAGTGGATTTTGAAAATTCTAGAGAGAATTTTAAAAGCTTCAACAGAATTTCAACAATTTTGAGAGGGATTTGAAAAGTTTCAATGGGAATGGGAAGAATTGGGACAAAAATTGGAAAATTTTTAAGGGACTTTGAAAAAATTTCAACTGGAATTTTAGCCATTTTTTGACGTGAAATTGTAAACATGTGGACATGGATTTTGAAAATTCTAGAGAGAATTTTAAAAGCTTCAACAGAATTTCAACAATTTTGAGAGGGATTTGAAAAGTTTCAATGGGAATGGGAAGAATTGGGACAAAAATTGGAAAATTTTTAAGGGACTTTGAAAAAATTTCAACTGGAATTTTAGCCATTTTTTGACGTGAAATTGTAAACATGTGGACATGGATTTTGAAAATTCTAGAGAGAATTTTAAAAGCTTCAACAGAATTCCAACAGTTTTTAGAGGGATTTGAAAAGTTTCAATGGGAATGGGAAGAATTGGGACAAAAATTGGAAAATTTTTAAGGGACTTTGAAAAAATTTCAACTGGAATTTTAGCAATTTTTTTACGTGAAATTGTAAACATGTGGACATGGATTTTGAAAATTCTAGAGAGAATTTTAAAAGCTTCATCAGAATTCCAACGTTTTTGAGAGGGATTTGAAAAGTTTCAATGGGAATGGGAAGAATTGGGACAAAAATTGGAAAATTTTTAAGGGACTTTGAAAAAATTTCAATGGAATTTTAGCAATTTTTTGACGTGAAATTGTAAACATGTTGAAGTGGATTTTGAAAATTCTAGAGAGAATTTTAAAAGCTTCAACAGAATTTCAACAATTTTGAGAGGGATTTGAAAAGTTTCAATGGGAATGGGAAGAATTGGGACAAAAATTGGAAAATTTTTAAGGGACTTTGAAAAAATTTCAACTGGAATTTTAGCAATTTTTTTACGTGAAATTGTAAACACGTTGAAGTGGATTTTGAAAATTCTAGAGAGAATTTTAAAAGCTTCAAGAGAATTTCAACAATTTGGAGAGGGATTTGAAAAGTTTCAATGGGAATGGGAAGAATTGGGACAAAAATTGGAAAATTTTTAAGGGACTTTGAAAAAATTTCAACTGGAATTTTAGCAATTTTTTGACGTGAAATTGTAAACATGCGGACATGGATTTTGAAAATTCTAGAGAGAATTTTAAAAGCTTCAACAGAATTCCAACAGTTTTGAGAGGGATTTGAAAAGTTTCAATGGGAATGGGAAGAATTGGGACAAAAATTGGAAAATTTTTAAGGGACTTTGAAAAAATTTCAACTGGAATTTTAGCCTTTTTTTGACGTGAAATTGTAAACATGTGGACATGGATTTTGAAAACTCTAGAGAGAAGTGTCAAACTTTCAATAGGATTTCAACAGTTTTGAGAGGGATTTGAAAAGTTTCAATGGGAATGGGAAGAATTGGGACAAAAATTGGAAAATTTTTAAGGGACTTTGAAAAAATTTCAACTGGAATTTTAGCAATTTTTTGACGTGAAATTGTAAACATGTGGACATGGATTTTGAAAATTCTAGAGAGAATTTTAAAAGCTTCAACAGAATTCCAACAGTTTTTAGAGGGATTTGAAAAGTTTCAATGGGAATGGGAAGAATTGGGACAAAAATTGGAAAATTTTTAAGGGACTTTGAAAAAATTTCAACTGGAATTTTAGCATTTTTTTTACGTGAAATTGTAAACATGTGGACATGGATTTTGAAAATTCTAGAGAGAATTTTAAAAGCTTCAACAGAATTCCAACAGTTTTGAGAGGGATTTGAAAAGTTTCAATGGGAATGGGAAGAATTGGGACAAAAATTGGAAAATTTTTAAGGGACTTTGAAAAAATTTCAACTGGAAATTTAGCCATTTTTTGACGTGAAATTGTAAACATGTGGACATGGATTTTGAAAATTCTAGAGAGAATTTTAAAAGCTTCAACAGAATTTCAACAATTTTGAGAGGGATTTGAAAAGTTTCAATGGGAATGGGAAGAATTGGGACAAAAATTGGAAAATTTTTAAGGGACTTTGAAAAAATTTCAACTGGAATTTTATCAATTTTGACGTGAAATTGTAAACATGCGGACATGGATTTTGAAAATTCTAGAGAGAATTTTAAAAGCTTCAACAGAATTCCAACAGTTTTGAGAGGGATTTGAAAAGTTTCAATGGGAATGGGAAGAATTGGGACAAAAATTGGAAAATTTTTAAGGGACTTTGAAAAAATTTCAACTGGAATTTTAGCAATTTTTTGACGTGAAATTGTAAACATGTGGACATGGATTTTGAAAATTCTAGAGAGAATTTTAAAAGCTTCAAGAGAATTTCAACAATTTTGAGAGGGATTTGAAAAGTTTCAATGGGAATGGGAAGAATTGGGACAAAAATTGGAAAATTTTTAAGGGACTTTGAAAAAATTTCAACTGGAATTTTAGCCATTTTTTGACGTGAAATTGTAAACATGTGGACATGGATTTTGAAAATTCTAGAGAGAATTTTAAAAGCTTCAACAGAATTTCAACAATTTTGAGAGGGATTTGAAAAGTTTCAATGGGAATGGGAAGAATTGGGACAAAAATTGGAAAATTTTTAAGGGACTTTGAAAAAATTTCAACTGGAATTTTAGCCATTTTTTGACGTGAAATTGTAAACATGTGGACATGGATTTTGAAAATTCTAGAGAGAATTTTAAAAGCTTCAACAGAATTTCAACAATTTTGAGAGGGATTTGAAAAGTTTCAATGGGAATGGGAAGAATTGGGACAAAAATTGGAAAATTTTTAAGGGACTTTGAAAAAATTTCAACTGGAATTTTAGCAATTTTTTGACGTGAAATTGTAAACATGTGGACATGGATTTTGAAAATTCTAGAGAGAATTTTAAAAGCTTCAACAGAATTCCAACGTTTTTGAGAGGGATTTGAAAAGTTTCAATGGGAATGGGAAGAATTGGGACAAAAATTGGAAAATTTTTAAGGGACTTTGAAAAAATTTCAATGGAATTTTAGCAATTTTTTGACGTGAAATTGTAAACATGTTGAAGTGGATTTTGAAAATTCCAGAGAGAATTTTAAAAGCTTCAACAGAATTTCAACAATTTTGAGAGGGATTTGAAAAGTTTCAATGGGAATGGGAAGAATTGGGACAAAAATTGGAAAATTTTTAAGGGACTTTGAAAAAATTTCAACTGGAATTTTAGCAATTTTTTTACGTGAAATTGTAAACACGTTGAAGTGGATTTTGAAAATTCTAGAGAGAATTTTAAAAGCTTCAAGAGAATTTCAACAATTTGGAGAGGGATTTGAAAAGTTTCAATGGGAATGGGAAGAATTGGGACAAAAATTGGAAAATTTTTAAGGGACTTTGAAAAAATTTCAACTGGAATTTTAGCAATTTTTTGACGTGAAATTGTAAACATGCGGACATGGATTTTGAAAATTCTAGAGAGAATTTTAAAAGCTTCAACAGAATTCCAACAGTTTTGAGAGGGATTTGAAAAGTTTCAATGGGAATGGGAAGAATTGGGACAAAAATTGGAAAATTTTTAAGGGACTTTGAAAAAATTTCAACTGGAATTTTAGCCATTTTTTGACGTGAAATTGTAAACATGTGGACATGGATTTTGAAAACTCTAGAGAGAAGTGTCAAACTTTCAATAGGATTTCAACAGTTTTGAGAGGGATTTGAAAAGTTTCAATGGGAATGGGAAGAATTGGGACAAAAATTGGAAAATTTTTAAGGGACTTTGAAAAAATTTCAACTGGAATTTTAGCAATTTTTTTACGTGAAATTGTAAACATGTTGAAGTGGATTTTGAAAATTCTAGAGAGAATTTTAAAAGCTTCAAGAGAATTTCAACAATTTTGAGAGGGATTTGAAAAGTTTCAATGGGAATGGGAAGAATTGGGACAAAAATTGGAAAATTTTTAAGGGACTTTGAAAAAATTTCAACTGGAATTTTAGCAATTTTTTGACGTGAAATTGTAAACATGTGGACATGGACTTTGAAAATTCTAGAGAGAATTTTAAAAGCTTCAACAGAATTCCAACAGTTTTGAGAGGGATTTGAAAAGTTTCAATGGGAATGGGAAGAATTGGGACAAAAATTGGAAAATTTTTAAGGGACTTTGAAAAAATTTCAACTGGAATTTTAGCATTTTTTTTACGTGAAATTGTAAACATGTGGACATGGATTTTGAAAATTCTAGATAGAATTTTAAAAGCTTCAACAGAATTCCAACAGTTTTGACAGGGATTTGAAAAGTTTCAATGGGAATGGGAAGAATTGGGACAAAAATTGGAAAATTTTTAAGGGACTTTGAAAAAATTTCAACTGGAATTTTAGCCATTTTTTGACGTGAAATTGTAAACATGTGGACATGGATTTTGAAAATTCTAGAGAGAATTTTAAAAGCTTCAACAGAATTTCAACAATTTTGAGAGGGATTTGAAAAGTTTCAATGGGAATGGGAAGAATTGGGACAAAAATTGGAAAATTTTTAAGGGACTTTGAAAAAATTTCAACTGGAATTTTATCAATTTTGACGGGAAATTGTAAACATGTGGACATGGATTTTGAAAATTCTAGAGAGAATTTTAAAAGATCCATAGAATTCCAACAGTTTTGAGAGGGATTTGAAAAGTATCAATGGGAATGGGAAGAATTGGGACAAAAATTGGAAAATTTTTAAGGGACTTTGAAAAAATTTCAACTGGAATTTTAGCCATTTTTTGACGTGAAATTGTAAACATGTGGACATGGATTTTGAAAATTCTAGAGAGAATTTTAAAAGCTTCAACAGAATTCCAACAGTTTTTAGAGGGATTTGAAAAGTTTCAATGGGAATGGGAAGAATTGGGACAAAAATTGGAAAATTTTTAAGGGACTTTGAAAAAATTTCAACTGGAATTTTAGCCATTTTTTGACGTGAAATTGTAAACATGTGGACATGGATTTTGAAAATTCTAGAGAGAATTTTAAAAGCTTCATCAGAATTCCAACGTTTTTGAGAGGGATTTGAAAAGTTTCAATGGGAATGGGAAGAATTGGGACAAAAATTGGAAAATTTTTAAGGGACTTTGAAAAAATTTCAATGGAATTTTAGCAATTTTTTGACGTGAAATTGTAAACATGTTGAAGTGGATTTTGAAAATTCTAGAGAGAATTTTAAAAGCTTCAACAGAATTTCAACAATTTTGAGAGGGATTTGAAAAGTTTCAATGGGAATGGGAAGAATTGGGACAAAAATTGGAAAATTTTTAAGGGACTTTGAAAAAATTTCAACTGGAATTTTAGCAATTTTTTTACGTGAAATTGTAAACACGTTGAAGTGGATTTTGAAAATTCTAGAGAGAATTTTAAAAGCTTCAAGAGAATTTCAACAATTTGGAGAGGGATTTGAAAAGTTTCAATGGGAATGGGAAGAATTGGGACAAAAATTGGAAAATTTTTAAGGGACTTTGAAAAAATTTCAACTGGAATTTTAGCAATTTTTTGACGTGAAATTGTAAACATGCGGACATGGATTTTGAAAATTCTAGAGAGAATTTTAAAAGCTTCAACAGAATTCCAACAGTTTTGAGAGGGATTTGAAAAGTTTCAATGGGAATGGGAAGAATTGGGACAAAAATTGGAAAATTTTTAAGGGACTTTGAAAAAATTTCAACTGGAATTTTAGCCTTTTTTTGACGTGAAATTGTAAACATGTGGACATGGATTTTGAAAACTCTAGAGAGAAGTGTCAAACTTTCAATAGGATTTCAACAGTTTTGAGAGGGATTTGAAAAGTTTCAATGGGAATGGGAAGAATTGGGACAAAAATTGGAAAATTTTTAAGGGACTTTGAAAAAATTTCAACTGGAATTTTAGCAATTTTTTGACGTGAAATTGTAAACATGTGGACATGGATTTTGAAAATTCTAGAGAGAATTTTAAAAGCTTCAACAGAATTCCAACAGTTTTTAGAGGGATTTGAAAAGTTTCAATGGGAATGGGAAGAATTGGGACAAAAATTGGAAAATTTTTAAGGGACTTTGAAAAAATTTCAACTGGAATTTTAGCATTTTTTTTACGTGAAATTGTAAACATGTGGACATGGATTTTGAAAATTCTAGAGAGAATTTTAAAAGCTTCAACAGAATTCCAACAGTTTTGAGAGGGATTTGAAAAGTTTCAATGGGAATGGGAAGAATTGGGACAAAAATTGGAAAATTTTTAAGGGACTTTGAAAAAATTTCAACTGGAAATTTAGCCATTTTTTGACGTGAAATTGTAAACATGTGGACATGGATTTTGAAAATTCTAGAGAGAATTTTAAAAGCTTCAACAGAATTTCAACAATTTTGAGAGGGATTTGAAAAGTTTCAATGGGAATGGGAAGAATTGGGACAAAAATTGGAAAATTTTTAAGGGACTTTGAAAAAATTTCAACTGGAATTTTATCAATTTTGACGTGAAATTGTAAACATGCGGACATGGATTTTGAAAATTCTAGAGAGAATTTTAAAAGCTTCAACAGAATTCCAACAGTTTTGAGAGGGATTTGAAAAGTTTCAATGGGAATGGGAAGAATTGGGACAAAAATTGGAAAATTTTTAAGGGACTTTGAAAAAATTTCAACTGGAATTTTAGCAATTTTTTGACGTGAAATTGTAAACATGTGGACATGGATTTTGAAAATTCTAGAGAGAATTTTAAAAGCTTCAAGAGAATTTCAACAATTTTGAGAGGGATTTGAAAAGTTTCAATGGGAATGGGAAGAATTGGGACAAAAATTGGAAAATTTTTAAGGGACTTTGAAAAAATTTCAATGGAATTTTAGCAATTTTTTGACGTGAAATTGTAAACATGTTGAAGTGGATTTTGAAAATTCTAGAGAGAATTTTAAAAGCTTCAACAGAATTTCAACAATTTTGAGAGGGATTTGAAAAGTTTCAATGGGAATGGGAAGAATTGGGACAAAAATTGGAAAATTTTTAAGGGACTTTGAAAAAATTTCAACTGGAATTTTAGCAATTTTTTTACGTGAAATTGTAAACACGTTGAAGTGGATTTTGAAAATTCTAGAGAGAATTTTAAAAAGCTTCAAGAGAATTTCAACAATTTGGAGAGGGATTTGAAAAGTTTCAATGGGAATGGGAAGAATTGGGACAAAAATTGGAAAATTTTTAAGGGACTTTGAAAAAATTTCAACTGGAATTTTAGCAATTTTTTGACGTGAAATTGTAAACATGCGGACATGGATTTTGAAAATTCTAGAGAGAATTTTAAAAGCTTCAACAGAATTCCAACAGTTTTGAGAGGGATTTGAAAAGTTTCAATGGGAATGGGAAGAATTGGGACAAAAATTGGAAAATTTTTAAGGGACTTTGAAAAAATTTCAACTGGAATTTTAGCCATTTTTTGACGTGAAATTGTAAACATGTGGACATGGATTTTGAAAACTCTAGAGAGAAGTGTCAAACTTTCAATAGGATTTCAACAGTTTTGAGAGGGATTTGAAAAGTTTCAATGGGAATGGGAAGAATTGGGACAAAAATTGGAAAATTTTTAAGGGACTTTGAAAAAATTTCAACTGGAATTTTAGCAATTTTTTTACGTGAAATTGTAAACATGTTGAAGTGGATTTTGAAAATTCTAGAGAGAATTTTAAAAGCTTCAAGAGAATTTCAACAATTTTGAGAGGGATTTGAAAAGTTTCAATGGGAATGGGAAGAATTGGGACAAAAATTGGAAAATTTTTAAGGGACTTTGAAAAAATTTCAACTGGAATTTTAGCAATTTTTTGACGTGAAATTGTAAACATGTGGACATGGACTTTGAAAATTCTAGAGAGAATTTTAAAAGCTTCAACAGAATTCCAACAGTTTTTAGAGGGATTTGAAAAGTTTCAATGGGAATGGGAAGAATTGGGACAAAAATTGGAAAATTTTTAAGGGACTTTGAAAAAATTTCAACTGGAATTTTAGCATTTTTTTTACGTGAAATTGTAAACATGTGGACATGGATTTTGAAAATTCTAGATAGAATTTTAAAAGCTTCAACAGAATTCCAACAGTTTTGACAGGGATTTGAAAAGTTTCAATGGGAATGGGAAGAATTGGGACAAAAATTGGAAAATTTTTAAGGGACTTTGAAAAAATTTCAACTGGAATTTTAGCCATTTTTTGACGTGAAATTGTAAACATGTGGACATGGATTTTGAAAATTCTAGAGAGAATTTTAAAAGCTTCAACAGAATTTCAACAATTTTGAGAGGGATTTGAAAAGTTTCAATGGGAATGGGAAGAATTGGGACAAAAATTGGAAAATTTTTAAGGGACTTTGAAAAAATTTCAACTGGAATTTTATCAATTTTGACGGGAAATTGTAAACATGTGGACATGGATTTTGAAAATTCTAGAGAGAATTTTAAAAGATCCATAGAATTCCAACAGTTTTGAGAGGGATTTGAAAAGTATCAATGGGAATGGGAAGAATTGGGACAAAAATTGGAAAATTTTTAAGGGACTTTGAAAAAATTTCAACTGGAATTTTAGCCATTTTTTGACGTGAAATTGTAAACATGTGGACATGGATTTTGAAAATTCTAGAGAGAATTTTAAAAGCTTCAACAGAATTTCAACAATTTTGAGAGGGATTTGAAAAGTTTCAATGGGAATGGGAAGAATTGGGACAAAAATTGGAAAATTTTTAAGGGACTTTGAAAAAATTTCAACTGGAATTTTATCAATTTTGACGTGAAATTGTAAACATGTGGACATGGATTTTGAAAATTCTAGAGAGAATTTTAAAAGATCCATAGAATTCCAACAGTTTTGAGAGGGATTTGAAAAGTTTCAATGGGAATGGGAAGAATTGGGACAAAAATTGGAAAATTTTTAAGGGACTTTGAAAAAATTTCAACTGGAATTTTAGCAATTTTTTGACGTGAAATTGTAAACATGTGGACATGGATTTTGAAAATTCTAGAGAGAATTTTAAAAGCTTCAACAGAATTCCAACGTTTTTGAGAGGGATTTGAAAAGTTTCAATGGGAATGGGAAGAATTGGGACAAAAATTGGAAAATTTTTAAGGGACTTTGAAAAAATTTCAATGGAATTTTAGCAATTTTTTGACGTGAAATTGTAAACATGTTGAAGTGGATTTTGAAAATTCTAGAGAGAATTTTAAAAGCTTCAACAGAATTTCAACAATTTTGAGAGGGATTTGAAAAGTTTCAATGGGAATGGGAAGAATTGGGACAAAAATTGGAAAATTTTTAAGGGACTTTGAAAAAATTTCAACTGGAATTTTAGCAATTTTTTTACGTGAAATTGTAAACACGTTGAAGTGGATTTTGAAAATTCTAGAGAGAATTTTAAAAGCTTCAACAGAATTTCAACAATTTTGAGAGGGATTTGAAAAGTTTCAATGGGAATGGGAAGAATTGGGACAAAAATTGGAAAATTTTTAAGGGACTTTGAAAAAATTTCAACTGGAATTTTATCAATTTTGACGTGCAATTGTAAACATGTGGACATGGATTTTGAAAATTCTAGAGAGAATTTTAAAAGCTTCAATAGAATTCCAACAGTTTTGAGAGGGATTTGAAAAGTTTCAATGGGAATGGGAAGAATTGGGACAAAAATTGGAAAATTTTTAAGGGACTTTGAAAAAATTTCAACTGGAATTTTAGCCATTTTTTGACGTGAAATTGTAAACATGTGGACATGGATTTTGAAAATTCTAGAGAGAATTTTAAAAGCTTCAACAGAATTCCAACGTTTTTGAGAGGGATTTGAAAAGTTTCAATGGGAATGGGAAGAATTGGGACAAAAATTGGAAAATTTTTAAGGGACTTTGAAAAAATTTCAACTGGAATTTTACCAATTTTTTGACGTGAAATTGTAAACATGTGGACATGGATTTTGAAAATTCTAGAGAGAATTTTAAAAGCTTCAACAGAATTCCAACGTTTTTGAGAGGGATTTGAAAAGTTTCAATGGGAATGGGAAGAATTGGGACAAAAATTGGAAAATTTTTAAGGGACTTTGAAAAAATTTCAATGGAATTTTAGCAATTTTTTGATGTGAAATTGTAAACATGTTGAAGTGGATTTTGAAAATTCTAGAGAGAATTTTAAAAGCTTCAACAGAATTTCAACAATTTTGAGAGGGATTTGAAAAGTTTCAATGGGAATGGGAAGAATTGGGACAAAAATTGGAAAATTTTTAAGGGACTTTGAAAAAATTTCAACTGGAATTTTAGCAATTTTTTTACGTGAAATTGTAAACACGTTGAAGTGGATTTTGAAAATTCTAGAGAGAATTTTAAAAGCTTCAAGAGAATTTCAACAATTTGGAGAGGGATTTGAAAAGTTTCAATGGGAATGGGAAGAATTGGGACAAAAATTGGAAAATTTTTAAGGGACTTTGAAAAAATTTCAACTGGAATTTTAGTAATTTTTTGACGTGAAATTGTAAACATGTGGACATGGATTTTGAAAATTCTAGAGAGAATTTTAAAAGCTTCAACAGAATTCCAACAGTTTTGAGAGGGATTTGAAAAGTTTCAATGGGAATGGGAAGAATTGGGACAAAAATTGGAAAATTTTTAAGGGACTTTGAAAAAATTTCAACTGGAATTTTAGCAATTTTTTGACGTGAAATTGTAAACATGCGGACATGGATTTTGAAAATTCTAGAGAGAATTTTAAAAGCTTCAACAGAATTCCAACAGTTTTGAGAGGGATTTGAAAAGTTTCAATGGGAATGGGAAGAATTGGGACAAAAATTGGAAAATTTTTAAGGGACTTTGAAAAAATTTCAACTGGAATTTTAGCCATTTTTTGACGTGAAATTGTAAACATGTGGACATGGATTTTGAAAACTCTAGAGAGAAGTGTCAAACTTTCAATAGGATTTCAACAGTTTTGAGAGGGATTTGAAAAGTTTCAATGGGAATGGGAAGAATTGGGACAAAAATTGGAAAATTTTTAAGGGACTTTGAAAAAATTTCAACTGGAATTTTAGCAATTTTTTTACGTGAAATTGTAAACATGTTGAAGTGGATTTTGAAAATTCTAGAGAGAATTTTAAAAGCTTCAACAGAATTTCAACAATTTTGAGAGGGATTTGAAAAGTTTCAATGGGAATGGGAAGAATTGGGACAAAAATTGGAAAATTTTTAAGGGACTTTGAAAAAATTTCAACTGGAATTTTAGCAATTTTTTGACGTGAAATTGTAAACATGTGGACATGGACTTTGAAAATTCTAGAGAGAATTTTAAAAGCTTCAACAGAATTCCAACAGTTTTTAGAGGGATTTGTAAAGTTTCAATGGGAATGGGAAGAATTGGGACAAAAATTGGAAAATTTTTAAGGGACTTTGAAAAAATTTCAACTGGAATTTTAGCATTTTTTTTACGTGAAATTGTAAACATGTGGACATGGATTTTGAAAATTCTAGAGAGAATTTTAAAAGCTTCAACAGAATTCCAACAGTTTTGAGAGGGATTTGAAAAGTTTCAATGGGAATGGGAAGAATTGGGACAAAAACTGGAAAATTTTTAAGGGACTTTGAAAAAATTTCAACTGGAATTTTAGCCATTTTTTGACGTGAAATTGTAAACATGTGGACATGGATTTTGAAAATTCTAGAGAGAATTTTAAAAGCTTCAACAGAATTCCAACGTTTTTGAGAGGGATTTGAAAAGTTTCAATGGGAATGGGAAGAATTGGGACAAAAATTGGAAAATTTTTAAGGGACTTTGAAAAAAATTCAACTGGAATTTTACCAATTTTTTGACGTGAAATTGTAAACATGCGGACATGGATTTTGAAAATTCTAGAGAGAATTTTAAAAGCTTCAACAGAATTCCAACAGTTTTGAGAGGGATTTGAAAAGTTTCAATGGGAATGGGAAGAATTGGGACAAAAATGGGAAAATTTTTAAGGGACTTTGAAAAAATTGCAACTGGAATTTTAGCAATTTTTTGACGTGAAATTGTAAACATGTGGACATGGATTTTGAAAATTCTAGAGAGAATTTTAAAAGCTTCAACAGAATTTCAACAATTTTGAGAGGGATTTGAAAAGTTTCAATGGGAATGGGAAGAATTGGGACAAAAATTGGAAAATTTTTAAGGGACTTTGAAAAAATTTCAACTGGAATTTTAGCAATTTTTTGACGTGAAATTGTAAACATGTGGACATGGATTTTGAAAATTCTAGAGAGAATTTTAAAAGCTTCAACAGAATTCCAACAGTTTTGAGAGGGATTTGAAAAGTTTCAATGGGAATGGGAAGAATTGGGACAAAAATTGGAAAATTTTTAAGGGACTTTGAAAAAATTTCAACTGGAATTTTAGTAATTTTTTGACGTGAAATTGTAAACATGTGGACATGGATTTTGAAAATTCTAGAGAGAATTTTAAAAGCTTCAACAGAATTCCAACAGTTTTGAGAGGGATTTGAAAAGTTTCAATGGGAATGGGAAGAATTGGGACAAAAATTGGAAAATTTTTAAGGGACTTTGAAAAAATTTCAACTGGAATTTTACCAATTTTTTGACGTGAAATTGTAAACATGTGGACATGGATTTTGAAAATTCTAGAGAGAATTTTAAAAGCTTCAACAGAATTCCAACAGTTTTGAGAGAGATTTGAAAAGTTTCAATGGGAATGGGAAAAATTGGGACAAAAATTGGAAAATTTTTAAGGGACTTTGAAAAAATATCAACTGGAATTTTAGCAATTTTTTGACGTGAAATTGTAAACATGTGGACATGGATTTTGAAAATTCTAGAGAGAATTTTAAAAGCTTCAACAGAATTTCAACAGTTTTTAGAGGGATTTGAAAAGTTTCAATGGGAATGTGAAGAATTGGGACAAAAATTGGAAAATTTTTAAGGGACTTTGAAGAAATTGCAACTGGAATTTTAGCAATTTTTTTACGTGAAATTGAAAACATGTGGACATGGATTTTGAAAATTCTGGAGAGAATTTTAAAAGCTTCAACAGAATTTCAACAATTTTGAGAGGGATTTGAAAAGTTTCAATGGGAATGGGAAGAATTGGGACAAAAATTGGAAAATTTTTAAGGGACTTTGAAAAAATTTCAACTGGAATTTTAGCAATTTTTTTACGTGAAATTGTAAACATGTTGAAGTGGATTTTGAAAATTCTAGAGAGAATTTTAAAAGCTTCAAGAGAATTTCAACAATTTTGAGAGGGATTTGAAAAGTTTCAATGGGAATGGGAAGAATTGGGACAAAAATTGGAAAATTTTTAAGGGACTTTGAAGAAATTGCAACTGGAATTTTAGCAATTTTTTGACGTGAAATTGTAAACATGTGGACATGGATTTTGAAAATTCTAGAGAGAATTTTAAAAGCTTCAACAGAATTCCAACAGTTTTGAGAGGGATTTGAAAAGTTTCAATGGGAATGGGAAGAATTGGGACAAAAATTGGAAAATTTTTAAGGGACTTTGAAAAAATTTCAACTGGAATTTTAGCAATTTTTTGACGTGAAATTGTAAACATGCGGACATGGATTTTGAAAATTCTAGAGAGAATTTTAAAAGCTTCAACAGAATTCCAACAGTTTTGAGAGAGATTTGAAAAGTTTCAATGGGAATGGGAAGAATTGGGACAAAAATTGGAAAATTTTTAAGGGACTTTGAAAAAATTTCAACTGGAATTTTAGCCATTTTTTGACGTGAAATTGTAAACATGTGGACATGGATTTTGAAAACTCTAGAGAGAAGTGTCAAACTTTCAATAGGATTTCAACAGTTTTGAGAGGGATTTGAAAAGTTTCAATGGGAATGGGAAGAATTGGGACAAAAATTGGAAAATTTTTAAGGGACTTTGAAAAAATTTCAACTGGAATTTTAGCAATTTTTTTACGTGAAATTGTAAACATGTTGAAGTGGATTTTGAAAATTCTAGAGAGAATTTTAAAAGCTTCAAGAGAATTTCAACAATTTGGAGAGGGATTTGAAAAGTTTCAATGGGAATGGGAAGAATTGGGACAAAAATTGGAAAATTTTTAAGGGACTTTGAAAAAATTTCAACTGGAATTTTAGTAATTTTTTGACGTGAAATTGTAAACATGTGGACATGGATTTTGAAAATTCTAGAGAGAATTTTAAAAGCTTCAACAGAATTCCAACAGTTTTGAGAGGGATTTGAAAAGTTTCAATGGGAATGGGAAGAATTGGGACAAAAATTGGAAAATTTTTAAGGGACTTTGAAAAAATTTCAACTGGAATTTTAGCAATTTTTTGACGTGAAATTGTAAACATGCGGACATGGATTTTGAAAATTCTAGAGAGAATTTTAAAAGCTTCAACAGAATTCCAACAGTTTTGAGAGGGATTTGAAAAGTTTCAATGGGAATGGGAAGAATTGGGACAAAAATTGGAAAATTTTTAAGGGACTTTGAAAAAATTTCAACTGGAATTTTAGCCATTTTTTGACGTGAAATTGTAAACATGTGGACATGGATTTTGAAAACTCTAGAGAGAAGTGTCAAACTTTCAATAGGATTTCAACAGTTTTGAGAGGGATTTGAAAAGTTTCAATGGGAATGGGAAGAATTGGGACAAAAATTGGAAAATTTTTAAGGGACTTTGAAAAAATTTCAACTGGAATTTTAGCAATTTTTTTACGTGAAATTGTAAACATGTTGAAGTGGATTTTGAAAATTCTAGAGAGAATTTTAAAAGCTTCAACAGAATTTCAACAATTTTGAGAGGGATTTGAAAAGTTTCAATGGGAATGGGAAGAATTGGGACAAAAATTGGAAAATTTTTAAGGGACTTTGAAAAAATTTCAACTGGAATTTTAGCAATTTTTTGACGTGAAATTGTAAACATGTGGACATGGACTTTGAAAATTCTAGAGAGAATTTTAAAAGCTTCAACAGAATTCCAACAGTTTTTAGAGGGATTTGTAAAGTTTCAATGGGAATGGGAAGAATTGGGACAAAAATTGGAAAATTTTTAAGGGACTTTGAAAAAATTTCAACTGGAATTTTAGCATTTTTTTTACGTGAAATTGTAAACATGTGGACATGGATTTTGAAAATTCTAGAGAGAATTTTAAAAGCTTCAACAGAATTCCAACAGTTTTGAGAGGGATTTGAAAAGTTTCAATGGGAATGGGAAGAATTGGGACAAAAATTGGAAAATTTTTAAGGGACTTTGAAAAAATTTCAACTGGAATTTTAGCCATTTTTTGACGTGAAATTGTAAACATGTGGACATGGATTTTGAAAATTCTAGAGAGAATTTTAAAAGCTTCAACAGAATTCCAACGTTTTTGAGAGGGATTTGAAAAGTTTCAATGGGAATGGGAAGAATTGGGACAAAAATTGGAAAATTTTTAAGGGACTTTGAAAAAAATTCAACTGGAATTTTACCAATTTTTTGACGTGAAATTGTAAACATGCGGACATGGATTTTGAAAATTCTAGAGAGAATTTTAAAAGCTTCAACAGAATTCCAACAGTTTTGAGAGGGATTTGAAAAGTTTCAATGGGAATGGGAAGAATTGGGACAAAAATGGGAAAATTTTTAAGGGACTTTGAAAAAATTGCAACTGGAATTTTAGCAATTTTTTGACGTGAAATTGTAAACATGTGGACATGGATTTTGAAAATTCTAGAGAGAATTTTAAAAGCTTCAACAGAATTTCAACAATTTTGAGAGGGATTTGAAAAGTTTCAATGGGAATGGGAAGAATTGGGACAAAAATTGGAAAATTTTTAAGGGACTTTGAAAAAATTTCAACTGGAATTTTAGCAATTTTTTGACGTGAAATTGTAAACATGTGGACATGGATTTTGAAAATTCTAGAGAGAATTTTAAAAGCTTCAACAGAATTCCAACAGTTTTGAGAGGGATTTGAAAAGTTTCAATGGGAATGGGAAGAATTGGGACAAAAATTGGAAAATTTTTAAGGGACTTTGAAAAAATTTCAACTGGAATTTTAGTAATTTTTTGACGTGAAATTGTAAACATGTGGACATGGATTTTGAAAATTCTAGAGAGAATTTTAAAAGCTTCAACAGAATTCCAACAGTTTTGAGAGGGATTTGAAAAGTTTCAATGGGAATGGGAAGAATTGGGACAAAAATTGGAAAATTTTTAAGGGACTTTGAAAAAATTTCAACTGGAATTTTACCAATTTTTTGACGTGAAATTGTAAACATGTGGACATGGATTTTGAAAATTCTAGAGAGAATTTTAAAAGCTTCAACAGAATTCCAACAGTTTTGAGAGAGATTTGAAAAGTTTCAATGGGAATGGGAAAAATTGGGACAAAAATTGGAAAATTTTTAAGGGACTTTGAAAAAATTTCAACTGGAATTTTAGCAATTTTTTGACGTGAAATTGTAAACATGTGGACATGGATTTTGAAAATTCTAGAGAGAATTTTAAAAGCTTCAACAGAATTTCAACAGTTTTTAGAGGGATTTGAAAAGTTTCAATGGGAATGTGAAGAATTGGGACAAAAATTGGAAAATTTTTAAGGGACTTTGAAGAAATTGCAACTGGAATTTTAGCAATTTTTTTACGTGAAATTGAAAACATGTGGACATGGATTTTGAAAATTCTGGAGAGAATTTTAAAAGCTTCAACAGAATTTCAACAATTTTGAGAGGGATTTGAAAAGTTTCAATGGGAATGGGAAGAATTGGGACAAAAATTGGAAAATTTTTAAGGGACTTTGAAAAAATTTCAACTGGAATTTTAGCAATTTTTTTACGTGAAATTGTAAACATGTTGAAGTGGATTTTGAAAATTCTAGAGAGAATTTTAAAAGCTTCAAGAGAATTTCAACAATTTGGAGAGGGATTTGAAAAGTTTCAATGGGAATGGGAAGAATTGGGACAAAAATTGGAAAATTTTTAAGGGACTTTGAAGAAATTGCAACTGGAATTTTAGCAATTTTTTGATGTGAAATTGTAAACATGTGGACATGGATTTTGAAAATTCTAGAGAGAATTTTAAAAGCTTCAACAGAATTCCAACAGTTTTGAGAGGGATTTGAAAAGTTTCAATGGGAATGGGAAGAATTGGGACAAAAATTGGAAAATTTTTAAGGGACTTTGAAAAAATTTCAACTGGAATTTTAGCAATTTTTTGACGTGAAATTGTAAACATGCGGACATGGATTTTGAAAATTCTAGAGAGAATTTTAAAAGCTTCAACAGAATTCCAACAGTTTTGAGAGAGATTTGAAAAGTTTCAATGGGAATGGGAAGAATTGGGACAAAAATTGGAAAATTTTTAAGGGACTTTGAAAAAATTTCAACTGGAATTTTAGCCATTTTTTGACGTGAAATTGTAAACATGTGGACATGGATTTTGAAAACTCTAGAGAGAAGTGTCAAACTTTCAATAGGATTTCAACAGTTTTGAGAGGGATTTGAAAAGTTTCAATGGGAATGGGAAGAATTGGGACAAAAATTGGAAAATTTTTAAGGGACTTTGAAAAAATTTCAACTGGAATTTTAGCAATTTTTTTACGTGAAATTGTAAACATGTTGAAGTGGATTTTGAAAATTCTAGAGAGAATTTTAAAAGCTTCAACAGAATTTCAACAATTTTGAGAGGGATTTGAAAAGTTTCAATGGGAATGGGAAGAATTGGGACAAAAATTGGAAAATTTTTAAGGGACTTTGAAAAAATTTCAACTGGAATTTTAGCAATTTTTTGACGTGAAATTGTAAACATGCGGACATGGATTTTGAAAATTCTAGAGAGAATTTTAAAAGCTTCAACAGAATTCCAACAGTTTTGAGAGGGATTTGAAAAGTTTCAATGGGAATGGGAAGAATTGGGACAAAAATTGGAAAATTTTTAAGGGACTTTGAAAAAATTTCAACTGGAATTTTAGCCATTTTTTGACGTGAAATTGTAAACATGTGGACATGGATTTTGAAAACTCTAGAGAGAAGTGTCAAACTTTCAATAGGATTTCAACAGTTTTGAGAGGGATTTGAAAAGTTTCAATGGGAATGGGAAGAATTGGGACAAAAATTGGAAAATTTTTAAGGGACTTTGAAAAAATTTCAACTGGAATTTTAGCAATTTTTTTACGTGAAATTGTAAACATGTTGAAGTGGATTTTGAAAATTCTAGAGAGAATTTTAAAAGCTTCAACAGAATTTCAACAATTTTGAGAGGGATTTGAAAAGTTTCAATGGGAATGGGAAGAATTGGGACAAAAATTGGAAAATTTTTAAGGGACTTTGAAAAAATTTCAACTGGAATTTTAGCAATTTTTTGACGTGAAATTGTAAACATGTGGACATGGACTTTGAAAATTCTAGAGAGAATTTTAAAAGCTTCAACAGAATTCCAACAGTTTTTAGAGGGATTTGTAAAGTTTCAATGGGAATGGGAAGAATTGGGACAAAAATTGGAAAATTTTTAAGGGACTTTGAAAAAATTTCAACTGGAATTTTAGCATTTTTTTTACGTGAAATTGTAAACATGTGGACATGGATTTTGAAAATTCTAGAGAGAATTTTAAAAGCTTCAACAGAATTCCAACAGTTTTGAGAGGGATTTGAAAAGTTTCAATGGGAATGGGAAGAATTGGGACAAAAATTGGAAAATTTTTAAGGGACTTTGAAAAAATTTCAACTGGAATTTTAGCCATTTTTTGACGTGAAATTGTAAACATGTGGACATGGATTTTGAAAATTCTAGAGAGAATTTTAAAAGCTTCAACAGAATTCCAACGTTTTTGAGAGGGATTTGAAAAGTTTCAATGGGAATGGGAAGAATTGGGACAAAAATTGGAAAATTTTTAAGGGACTTTGAAAAAAATTCAACTGGAATTTTACCAATTTTTTGACGTGAAATTGTAAACATGCGGACATGGATTTTGAAAATTCTAGAGAGAATTTTAAAAGCTTCAACAGAATTCCAACAGTTTTGAGAGGGATTTGAAAAGTTTCAATGGGAATGGGAAGAATTGGGACAAAAATGGGAAAATTTTTAAGGGACTTTGAAAAAATTGCAACTGGAATTTTAGCAATTTTTTGACGTGAAATTGTAAACATGTGGACATGGATTTTGAAAATTCTAGAGAGAATTTTAAAAGCTTCAACAGAATTTCAACAATTTTGAGAGGGATTTGAAAAGTTTCAATGGGAATGGGAAGAATTGGGACAAAAATTGGAAAATTTTTAAGGGACTTTGAAAAAATTTCAACTGGAATTTTAGCAATTTTTTGACGTGAAATTGTAAACATGTGGACATGGATTTTGAAAATTCTAGAGAGAATTTTAAAAGCTTCAACAGAATTCCAACAGTTTTGAGAGGGATTTGAAAAGTTTCAATGGGAATGGGAAGAATTGGGACAAAAATTGGAAAATTTTTAAGGGACTTTGAAAAAATTTCAACTGGAATTTTAGTAATTTTTTGACGTGAAATTGTAAACATGTGGACATGGATTTTGAAAATTCTAGAGAGAATTTTAAAAGCTTCAACAGAATTCCAACAGTTTTGAGAGGGATTTGAAAAGTTTCAATGGGAATGGGAAGAATTGGGACAAAAATTGGAAAATTTTTAAGGGACTTTGAAAAAATTTCAACTGGAATTTTACCAATTTTTTGACGTGAAATTGTAAACATGTGGACATGGATTTTGAAAATTCTAGAGAGAATTTTAAAAGCTTCAACAGAATTCCAACAGTTTTGAGAGAGATTTGAAAAGTTTCAATGGGAATGGGAAAAATTGGGACAAAAATTGGAAAATTTTTAAGGGACTTTGAAAAAATATCAACTGGAATTTTAGCAATTTTTTGACGTGAAATTGTAAACATGTGGACATGGATTTTGAAAATTCTAGAGAGAATTTTAAAAGCTTCAACAGAATTTCAACAGTTTTTAGAGGGATTTGAAAAGTTTCAATGGGAATGTGAAGAATTGGGACAAAAATTGGAAAATTTTTAAGGGACTTTGAAGAAATTGCAACTGGAATTTTAGCAATTTTTTTACGTGAAATTGAAAACATGTGGACATGGATTTTGAAAATTCTGGAGAGAATTTTAAAAGCTTCAACAGAATTTCAACAATTTTGAGAGGGATTTGAAAAGTTTCAATGGGAATGGGAAGAATTGGGACAAAAATTGGAAAATTTTTAAGGGACTTTGAAAAAATTTCAACTGGAATTTTAGCAATTTTTTTACGTGAAATTGTAAACATGTTGAAGTGGATTTTGAAAATTCTAGAGAGAATTTTAAAAGCTTCAAGAGAATTTCAACAATTTGGAGAGGGATTTGAAAAGTTTCAATGGGAATGGGAAGAATTGGGACAAAAATTGGAAAATTTTTAAGGGACTTTGAAGAAATTGCAACTGGAATTTTAGCAATTTTTTGACGTGAAATTGTAAACATGTGGACATGGATTTTGAAAATTCTAGAGAGAATTTTAAAAGCTTCAACAGAATTCCAACAGTTTTGAGAGGGATTTGAAAAGTTTCAATGGGAATGGGAAGAATTGGGACAAAAATTGGAAAATTTTTAAGGGACTTTGAAAAAATTTCAACTGGAATTTTAGCAATTTTTTGACGTGAAATTGTAAACATGCGGACATGGATTTTGAAAATTCTAGAGAGAATTTTAAAAGCTTCAACAGAATTCCAACAGTTTTGAGAGAGATTTGAAAAGTTTCAATGGGAATGGGAAGAATTGGGACAAAAATTGGAAAATTTTTAAGGGACTTTGAAAAAATTTCAACTGGAATTTTAGCCATTTTTTGACGTGAAATTGTAAACATGTGGACATGGATTTTGAAAACTCTAGAGAGAAGTGTCAAACTTTCAATAGGATTTCAACAGTTTTGAGAGGGATTTGAAAAGTTTCAATGGGAATGGGAAGAATTGGGACAAAAATTGGAAAATTTTTAAGGGACTTTGAAAAAATTTCAACTGGAATTTTAGCAATTTTTTTACGTGAAATTGTAAACATGTTGAAGTGGATTTTGAAAATTCTAGAGAGAATTTTAAAAGCTTCAACAGAATTTCAACAATTTTGAGAGGGATTTGAAAAGTTTCAATGGGAATGGGAAGAATTGGGACAAAAATTGGAAAATTTTTAAGGGACTTTGAAAAAATTTCAACTGGAATTTTAGCAATTTTTTGACGTGAAATTGTAAACATGTGGACATGGACTTTGAAAATTCTAGAGAGAATTTTAAAAGCTTCAACAGAATTCCAACAGTTTTTAGAGGGATTTGAAAAGTTTCAATGGGAATGGGAAGAATTGGGACAAAAATTGGAAAATTTTTAAGGGACTTTGAAAAAATTTCAACTGGAATTTTAGCATTTTTTTTACGTGAAATTGTAAACATGTGGACATGGATTTTGAAAATTCTAGATAGAATTTTAAAAGCTTCAACAGAATTCCAACAGTTTTGAGAGGGATTTGAAAAGTTTCAATGGGAATGGGAAGAATTGGGACAAAAATTGGAAAATTTTTAAGGGACTTTGAAAAAATTTCAACTGGAATTTTAGCCATTTTTTGACGTGAAATTGTAAACATGTGGACATGGATTTTGAAAATTCTAGAGAGAATTTTAAAAGCTTCAACAGAATTTCAACAATTTTGAGAGGGATTTGAAAAGTTTCAATGGGAATGGGAAGAATTGGGACAAAAATTGGAAAATTTTTAAGGGACTTTGAAAAAATTTCAACTGGAATTTTATCAATTTTGACGTGAAATTGTAAACATGTGGACATGGATTTAGAAAATTCTAGAGAGAATTTTTAAAGATCCATAGAATTCCAACAGTTTTGAGAGGGATTTGAAAAGTTTCAATGGGAATGGGAAGAATTGGGACAAAAATTGGAAAATTTTTAAGGGACTTTGAAAAAATTTCAACTGGAATTTTAGCCATTTTTTGACGTGAAATTGTAAACATGTGGACATGGATTTTGAAAATTCTAGAGAGAATTTTAAAAGCTTCAACAGAATTTCAACAATTTTGAGAGGGATTTGAAAAGTTTCAATGGGAATGGGAAGAATTGGGACAAAAATTGGAAAATTTTTAAGGGACTTTGAAAAAATTTCAACTGGAATTTTATCAATTTTGACGTGAAATTGTAAACATGTGGACATGGATTTTGAAAATTCTAGAGAGAATTTTAAAAGATCCATAGAATTCCAACAGTTTTGAGAGGGATTTGAAAAGTTTCAATGGGAATGGGAAGAATTGGGACAAAAATTGGAAAATTTTTAAGGGACTTTGAAAAAAATTTCAACTGGAATTTTAGCAATTTTTTGACGTGAAATTGTAAACATGTGGACATGGATTTTGAAAATTCTAGAGAGAATTTTAAAAGCTTCAACAGAATTCCAACGTTTTTGAGAGGGATTTGAAAAGTTTCAATGGGAATGGGAAGAATTGGGACAAAAATTGGAAAATTTTTAAGGGACTTTGAAAAAATTTCAATGGAATTTTAGCAATTTTTTGACGTGAAATTGTAAACATGTTGAAGTGGATTTTGAAAATTCTAGAGAGAATTTTAAAAGCTTCAACAGAATTTCAACAATTTTGAGAGGGATTTGAAAAGTTTCAATGGGAATGGGAAGAATTGGGACAAAAATTGGAAAATTTTTAAGGGACTTTGAAAAAATTTCAACTGGAATTTTAGCAATTTTTTTACGTGAAATTGTAAACACGTTGAAGTGGATTTTGAAAATTCTAGAGAGAATTTTAAAAGCTTCAACAGAATTTCAACAATTTTGAGAGGGATTTGAAAAGTTTCAATGGGAATGGGAAGAATTGGGACAAAAATTGGAAAATTTTTAAGGGACTTTGAAAAAATTTCAACTGGAATTTTATCAATTTTGACGTGAAATTGTAAACATGTGGACATGGATTTTGAAAATTCTAGAGAGAATTTTAAAAGCTTCAATAGAATTCCAACAGTTTTGAGAGGGATTTGAAAAGTTTCAATGGGAATGGGAAGAATTGGGACAAAAATTGGAAAATTTTTAAGGGACTTTGAAAAAATTTCAACTGGAATTTTAGCCATTTTTTGACGTGAAATTGTAAACATGTGGACATGGATTTTGAAAATTCTAGAGAGAATTTTAAAAGCTTCAACAGAATTCCAACGTTTTTGAGAGGGATTTGAAAAGTTTCAATGGGAATGGGAAGAATTGGGACAAAAATTGGAAAATTTTTAAGGGACTTTGAAAAAATTTCAACTGGAATTTTAGCCATTTTTTGACGTGAAATTGTAAACATGTGGACATGGATTTTGAAAATTCTAGAGAGAATTTTAAAAGCTTCAACAGAATTCCAACGTTTTTGAGAGGGATTTGAAAAGTTTCAATGGGAATGGGAAGAATTGGGACAAAAATTGGAAAATTTTTAAGGGACTTTGAAAAAATTTCAATGGAATTTTAGCAATTTTTTGATGTGAAATTGTAAATATGTTGAAGTGGATTTTGAAAATTCTAGAGAGAATTTTAAAAGCTTCAACAGAATTTCAACAATTTTGAGAGGGATTTGAAAAGTTTCAATGGGAATGGGAAGAATTGGGACAAAAATTGGAAAATTTTTAAGGGACTTTGAAAAAATTTCAACTGGAATTTTAGCAATTTTTTTACGTGAAATTGTAAACACGTTGAAGTGGATTTTGAAAATTCTAGAGAGAATTTTAAAAGCTTCAAGAGAATTTCAACAATTTGGAGAGGGATTTGAAAAGTTTCAATGGGAATGGGAAGAATTGGGACAAAAATTGGAAAATTTTTAAGGGACTTTGAAAAAATTTCAACTGGAATTTTAATAATTTTTTTTACGTGAAATTGTAAACATGTGGACATGGATTTTGAAAATTCTAGAGAGAATTTTAAAAGCTTCAACAGAATTCCAACAGTTTTGAGAGGGATTTGAAAAGTTTCAATGGGAATGGGAAGAATTGGGACAAAAATTGGAAAATTTTTAAGGGACTTTGAAAAAATTTCAACTGGAATTTTAGCAATTTTTTGACGTGAAATTGTAAACATGCGGACATGGATTTTGAAAATTCTAGAGAGAATTTTAAAAGCTTCAACAGAATTCCAACAGTTTTGAGAGGGATTTGAAAAGTTTCAATGGGAATGGGAAGAATTGGGACAAAAATTGGAAAATTTTTAAGGGACTTTGAAAAAATTTCAACTGGAATTTTAGCCATTTTTTGACGTGAAATTGTAAACATGTGGACATGGATTTTGAAAATTCTAGAGAGAAGTGTCAAACTTTCAATAGGATTTCAACAGTTTTGAGAGGGATTTGAAAAGTTTCAATGGGAATGGGAAGAATTGGGACAAAAATTGGAAAATTTTTAAGGGACTTTGAAAAAATTTCAACTGGAATTTTAGCAATTTTTTTACGTGAAATTGTAAACATGTTGAAGTGGATTTTGAAAATTCTAGAGAGAATTTTAAAAGCTTCAACAGAATTTCAACAATTTTGAGAGGGATTTGAAAAGTTTCAATGGGAATGGGAAGAATTGGGACAAAAATTGGAAAATTTTTAAGGGACTTTGAAAAAATTTCAACTGGAATTTTAGCAATTTTTTGACGTGAAATTGTAAACATGTGGACATGGACTTTGAAAATTCTAGAGAGAATTTTAAAAGCTTCAACAGAATTCCAACGTTTTTGAGAGGGATTTGAAAAGTTTCAATGGGAATGGGAAGAATTGGGACAAAAATTGGAAAATTTTTAAGGGACTTTGAAAAAAATTCAACTGGAATTTTACCAATTTTTTGACGTGAAATTGTAAACATGCGGACATGGATTTTGAAAATTCTAGAGAGAATTTTAAAAGCTTCAACAGAATTCCAACAGTTTTGAGAGGGATTTGAAAAGTTTCAATGGGAATGGGAAGAATTGGGACAAAAATGGGAAAATTTTTAAGGGACTTTGAAAAAATTTCAACTGGAATTTTAGCAATTTTTTGACGTGAAATTGTAAACATGTGGACATGGATTTTGAAAATTCTAGAGAGAATTTTAAAAGCTTCAACAGAATTTCAACAATTTTGAGAGGGATTTGAAAAGTTTCAATGGGAATGGGAAGAATTGGGACAAAAATTGGAAAATTTTTAAGGGACTTTGAAAAAATTTCAACTGGAATTTTAGCAATTTTTTGACGTGAAATTGTAAACATGTGGACATGGATTTTGAAAATTCTAGAGAGAATTTTAAAAGCTTCAACAGAATTCCAACAGTTTTGAGAGGGATTTGAAAAGTTTCAATGGGAATGGGAAGAATTGGGACAAAAATTGGAAAATTTTTAAGGGACTTTGAAAAAATTTCAACTGGAATTTTAGTAATTTTTTGACGTGAAATTGTAAACATGTGGACATGGATTTTGAAAATTCTAGAGAGAATTTTAAAAGCTTCAACAGAATTCCAACAGTTTTGAGAGGGATTTGAAAAGTTTCAATGGGAATGGGAAGAATTGGGACAAAAATTGGAAAATTTTTAAGGGACTTTGAAAAAATTTCAACTGGAATTTTACCAATTTTTTGACGTGAAATTGTAAACATGTGGACATGGATTTTGAAAATTCTAGAGAGAATTTTAAAAGCTTCAACAGAATTCCAACAGTTTTGAGAGAGATTTGAAAAGTTTCAATGGGAATGGGAAAAATTGGGACAAAAATTGGAAAATTTTTAAGGGACTTTGAAAAAATTTCAACTGGAATTTTAGCAATTTTTTGACGTGAAATTGTAAACATGTGGACATGGATTTTGAAAATTCTAGAGAGAATTTTAAAAGCTTCAACAGAATTTCAACAGTTTTTAGAGGGATTTGAAAAGTTTCAATGGGAATGTGAAGAATTGGGACAAAAATTGGAAAATTTTTAAGGGACTTTGAAGAAATTGCAACTGGAATTTTAGCAATTTTTTGACGTGAAATTGTAAACATGTGGACATGGATTTTGAAAATTCTAGAGAGAATTTTAAAAGCTTCAACAGAATTTCAACAATTTTGAGAGGGATTTGAAAAGTTTCAATGGGAATGGGAAGAATTGGGACAAAAATTGGAAAATTTTTAAGGGACTTTGAAAAAATTGCAACTGGAATTTTAGCAATTTTTTGACGTGAAATTGTAAACATGTGGACATGGATTTTGAAAATTCTAGAGAGAATTTTAAAAGCTTCAACAGAATTTCAACAATTTTGAGAGGGATTTGAAAAGTTTCAATGGGAATGGGAAGAATTGGGACAAAAATTGGAAAATTTTTAAGGGACTTTGAAAAAATTTCAACTGGAATTTTAGCAATTTTTTGACGTGAAATTGTAAACATGTGGACATGGATTTTGAAAATTCTAGAGAGAATTTTAAAAGCTTCAACAGAATTCCAACAGTTTTGAGAGGGATTTGAAAAGTTTCAATGGGAATGGGAAGAATTGGGACAAAAATTGGAAAATTTTTAAGGGACTTTGAAAAAATTTCAACTGGAATTTTAGTAATTTTTTGACGTGAAATTGTAAACATGTGGACATGGATTTTGAAAATTCTAGAGAGAATTTTAAAAGCTTCAACAGAATTCCAACAGTTTTGAGAGGGATTTGAAAAGTTTCAATGGGAATGGGAAGAATTGGGACAAAAATTGGAAAATTTTTAAGGGACTTTGAAAAAATTTCAACTGGAATTTTACCAATTTTTTGACGTGAAATTGTAAACATGTGGACATGGATTTTGAAAATTCTAGAGAGAATTTTAAAAGCTTCAACAGAATTCCAACAGTTTTGAGAGAGATTTGAAAAGTTTCAATGGGAATGGGAAAAATTGGGACAAAAATTGGAAAATTTTTAAGGGACTTTGAAAAAATATCAACTGGAATTTTAGCAATTTTTTGACGTGAAATTGTAAACATGTGGACATGGATTTTGAAAATTCTAGAGAGAATTTTAAAAGCTTCAACAGAATTTCAACAGTTTTTAGAGGGATTTGAAAAGTTTCAATGGGAATGTGAAGAATTGGGACAAAAATTGGAAAATTTTTAAGGGACTTTGAAGAAATTGCAACTGGAATTTTAGCAATTTTTTTACGTGAAATTTAAAACATGTGGACATGGATTTTGAAAATTCTAGAGAGAATTTTAAAAGCTTCAACAGAATTTCAACAATTTTGAGAGGGATTTGAAAAGTTTCAATGGGAATGGGAAGAATTGGGACAAAAATTGGAAAATTTTTAAGGGACTTTGAAAAAATTTCAACTGGAATTTTAGCAATTTTTTTACGTGAAATTGTAAACATGTTGAAGTGGATTTTGAAAATTCTAGAGAGAATTTTAAAAGCTTCAAGAGAATTTCAACAATTTTGAGAGGGATTTGAAAAGTTTCAATGGGAATGGGAAGAATTGGGACAAAAATTGGAAAATTTTTAAGGGACTTTGAAGAAATTGCAACTGGAATTTTAGCAATTTTTTGACGTGAAATTGTAAACATGTGGACATGGATTTTGAAAATTCTAGAGAGAATTTTAAAAGCTTCAACAGAATTCCAACAGTTTTGAGAGGGATTTGAAAAGTTTCAATGGGAATGGGAAGAATTGGGACAAAAATTGGAAAATTTTTAAGGGACTTTGAAAAAATTTCAACTGGAATTTTACCAATTTTTTGACGTGAAATTGTAAACATGTGGACATGGATTTTGAAAATTCTAGAGAGAATTTTAAAAGCTTCAACAGAATTCCAACAGTTTTGAGAGAGATTTGAAAAGTTTCAATGGGAATGGGAAGAATTGGGACAAAAATTGGAAAATTTTTAAGGGACTTTGAAAAAATTTCAACTGGAATTTTAGCCATTTTTTGACGTGAAATTGTAAACATGTGGACATGGATTTTGAAAATTCTAGAGAGAATTTTAAAAGCTTCAACAGAATTTCAACAATTTTGAGAGGGATTTGAAAAGTTTCAATGGGAATGGGAAGAATTGGGACAAAAATTGGAAAATTTTTAAGGGACTTTGAAAAAATTGCAACTGGAATTTTAGCAATTTTTTGACGTGAAATTGTAAACATGTGGACATGGATTTTGAAAATTCTAGAGAGAATTTTAAAAGCTTCAACAGAATTTCAACAATTTTGAGAGGGATTTGATAAGTTTCAATGGGAATGGGAAGAATTGGGACAAAAATTGGAAAATTTTTAAGGGACTTTGAAAAAATTTCAACTGGAATTTTAGCCATTTTTTGACGTGAAATTGTAAACATGTGGACATGGATTTTGAAAATTCTAGAGAGAATTTTAAAAGCTTCAACAGAATTTCAACAGTTTTTAGAGGGATTTGAAAAGTTTCAATGGGAATGGGAAGAATTGGGACAAAAATTGGAAAACTTTTAAGGGACTTTGAAAAAATTTCAACTGGAATTTTAGCCATTTTTTGACGTGAAATTGTAAACATGTGGACATGGATTTTGAAAATTCTAGAGAGAATTTTAAAAGCTTCAACAGAATTCCAACAGTTTTGAGAGAGATTTGAAAAGTTTCAATGGGAATGTGAAGAATTGGGACAAAAATTGGAAAATTTTTAAGGGACTTTGAAGAAATTGCAACTGGAATTTTAGCAATTTTTTTACGTGAAATTGAAAACATGTGGACATGGATTTTGAAAATTCTAGAGAGAATTTTAAAAGCTTCAACAGAATTTCAACAATTTTGAGAGGGATTTGAAAAGTTTCAATGGGAATGGGAAGAATTGGGACAAAAATTGGAAAATTTTTAAGGGACTTTGAAAAAATTTCAACTGGAATTTTAGCAATTTTTTTACGTGAAATTGTAAACATGTGGACATGGATTTTGAAAATTCTAGAGAGAATTTTAAAAGCTTCAACAGAATTTCAACAATTTTGAGAGGGATTTGAAAAGTTTCAATGGGAATGGGAAGAATTGGGACAAAAATTGGAAAATTTTTAAGGGACTTTGAAAAAATTTCAACTGGAATTTTATCAATTTTGACGTGAAATTGTAAACATGTGGACATGGATTTTGAAAATTCTAGAGAGAATTTTAAAAGCTTCAATAGAATTCCAACAGTTTTGAGAGGGATTTGAAAAGTTTCAATGGGAATGGGAAGAATTGGGACAAAAATTGGAAAATTTTTAAGGGACTTTGAAAAAATTTCAACTGGAATTTTACCAATTTTTTGACGTGAAATTGTAAACATGCGGACATGGATTTTGAAAATTCTAGAGAGAATTTTAAAAGCTTCAACAGAATTCCAACAGTTTTGAGAGGGATTTGAAAAGTTTCAATGGGAATGGGAAGAATTGGGACAAAAATTGGAAAATTTTTAAGGGACTTTGAAAAAATTGCAACTGGACTTTTAGCAATTTTTTGACGTGAAATTGTAAACATGTGGACATGGATTTTGAAAATTCTAGAGAGAATTTTAAAAGCTTCAAGAGAATTTCAACAATTTTGAGAGGGATTTGAAAAGTTTCAATGGGAATGGGAAGAATTGGGACAAAAATTGGAAAATTTTTAAGGGACTTTGAAAAAATTTCAACTGGAATTTTAGCCATTTTTTGACGTGAAATTGTAAACATGTGGACATGGATTTTGAAAATTCTAGAGAGAATTTTAAAAGCTTCAACAGAATTTCAACAATTTTGAGAGGGATTTGAAAAGTTTCAATGGGAATGGGAAGAATTGGGACAAAAATTGGAAAATTTTTAAGGGACTTTGAAAAAATTTCAACTGGAATTTTAGCCATTTTTTGACGTGAAATTGTAAACATGTGGACATGGATTTTGAAAATTCTAGAGAGAATTTTAAAAGCTTCAACAGAATTTCAACAATTTTGAGAGGGATTTGAAAAGTTTCAATGGGAATGGGAAGAATTGGGACAAAAATTGGAAAATTTTTAAGGGACTTTGAAAAAATTTCAACTGGAATTTTAGCAATTTTTTGACGTGAAATTGTAAACATGCGGACATGGACTTTGAAAATTCTAGAGAGAATTTTAAAAGCTTCAACAGAATTCCAACGTTTTTGAGAGGGATTTGAAAAGTTTCAATGGGAATGGGAAGAATTGGGACAAAAATTGGAAAATTTTTAAGGGACTTTGAAAAAATTTCAACTGGAATTTTAGCCATTTTTTGACGTGAAATTGTAAACATGTTGAAGTGGATTTTGAAAATTCTAGAGAGAATTTTAAAAGCTTCAACAGAATTTCAACAATTTTGAGAGGGATTTGAAAAGTTTCAATGGGAATGGGAAGAATTGGGACAAAAATTGGAAAATTTTTAAGGGACTTTGAAAAAATTTCAACTGGAATTTTAGCAATTTTTTTACGTGAAATTGTAAACACGTTGAAGTGGATTTTGAAAATTCTAGAGAGAATTTTAAAAGCTTCAAGAGAATTTCAACAATTTGGAGAGGGATTTGAAAAGTTTCAATGGGAATGGGAAGAATTGGGACAAAAATTGGAAAATTTTTAAGGGACTTTGAAAAAATTTCAACTGGAATTTTAGCAATTTTTTGACGTGAAATTGTAAACATGCGGACATGGATTTTGAAAATTCTAGAGAGAATTTTAAAAGCTTCAACAGAATTCCAACAGTTTTGAGAGGGATTTGAAAAGTTTCAATGGGAATGGGAAGAATTGGGACAAAAATTGGAAAATTTTTAAGGGACTTTGAAAAAATTGCAACTGGAATTTTAGCAATTTTTTGACGTGAAATTGTAAACATGTGGACATGGATTTTGAAAACTCTAGAGAGAAGTGTCAAACTTTCAATAGGATTTCAACAGTTTTGAGAGGGATTTGAAAAGTTTCAATGGGAATGGGAAGAATTGGGACAAAAATTGGAAAATTTTTAAGGGACTTTGAAAAAATTTCAACTGGAATTTTAGCAATTTTTTTACGTGAAATTGTAAACATGTTGAAGTGGATTTTGAAAATTCTAGAGAGAATTTTAAAAGCTTCAACAGAATTCCAACAGTTTTGAGAGGGATTTGAAAAGTTTCAATGGGAATGGGAAGAATTGGGACAAAAATTGGAAAATTTTTAAGGGACTTTGAAAAAATTTCAACTGGAATTTTAGCAATTTTTTGACGTGAAATTGTAAACATGTGGACATGGACTTTGAAAATTCTAGAGAGAATTTTAAAAGCTTCAACAGAATTCCAACAGTTTCTAGAGGGATTTGAAAAGTTTCAATGGGAATGGGAAGAATTGGGACAAAATTGGAAAATTTTTAAGGGACTTTGAAAAAATTTCAACTGGAATTTTAGCATTTTTTTACGTGAAATTGTAAACATGTGGACATGGATTTTGAAAATTCTAGAGAGAATTTTAAAAGCTTCAACAGAATTCCAACAGTTTTGAGAGCGATTTGAAAAGTTTCAATGGGAATGGGAAGAATTGGGACAAAAATTGGAAAATTTTTAAGGGACTTTGAAAAAATTGCAACTGGAATTTTAGCCATTTTTTGACGTGAAATTGTAAACATGTGGACATGGATTTTGAAAATTCTAGAGAGAATTTTAAAAGCTTCAACAGAATTTCAACAATTTTGAGAGGGATTTGAAAAGTTTCAATGGGAATGGGAAGAATTGGGACAAAAATTGGAAATTTTTAAGGGACTTTGAAAAAATTGCAACTGGAATTTTAGCAATTTTTTGACGTGAAATTGTAAACATGTGGACAAGGATTTGAAAATTCTAGAGAGAATTTTAAAAGCTTCAATAGAATTCCAACAGTTTTGAGAGGGATTTGAAAAGTTTCAATGGGAATGGGAAGAATTGGGACAAAAATTGGAAAATTTTTAAGGGACTTTGAAAAAATTTCAACTGGAATTTTAGCCATTTTTTGACGTGAAATTGTAAACATGTGGACATGGATTTTGAAAATTCTAGAGAGAATTTTAAAAGCTTCAACAGAATTTCAACAATTTTGAGAGGGATTTGAAAAGTTTCAATGGGAATGGGAAGAATTGGGACAAAAATTGGAAAATTTTTAAGGGACTTTGAAAAAATTTCAACTGGAATTTTAGCAATTTTTTGACGTGAAATTGTAAAAATGCGGACATGGATTTTGAAAATTCTAGAGAGAATTTTAAAAGCTTCAACAGAATTCCAACAGTTTTTAGAGGGATTTGAAAAGTTTCAATGGGAATGGGAAGAATTGGGACAAAAATTGGAAAATTTTTAAGGGACTTTGAAAAAATTTCAACTGGAATTTTAGCAATTTTTTGACGTGAAATTGTAAACATGTGGACGTGGATTTTGAAAATTCTAGAGAGAATTTTAAAAGCTTCAACAGAATTTCAACAATTTTGAGAGGGATTTGAAAAGTTTCAATGGGAATGGGAAGAATTGGGACAAAAATTGGAAAATTTTTAAGGGACTTTGAAAAAATTTCAACTGGAATTTTAGCAATTTTTTGACGTGAAATTGTAAACATGTGGACATGGATTTTGAAAATTCTAGAGAGAATTTTAAAAGCTTCAACAGAATTTCAACAATTTTGAGAGGGATTTGAAAAGTTTCAATGGGAATGGGAAGAATTGGGACAAAAATTGGAAAATTTTTAAGGGACTTTGAAAAAATTTCAACTGGAATTTTACCAATTTTTTGACGTGAAATTGTAAACATGTTGAAGTGGATTTTGAAAATTCTAGAGAGAATTTTAAAAGCTTCAACAGAATTTCAACAGTTTTGAGAGGGATTTGAAAAGTTTCAATGGGAATGGGAAGAATTGGGACAAAAATTGGAAAATTTTTAAGGGACTTTGAAAAAATTTCAACTGGAATTTTAGCAATTTTTTTACGTGAAATTGTAAACATGTGGACATGGATTTTGAAAATTCTAGAGAGAATTTTAAAAGCTTCAACAGAATTTCAACAGTTTTTAGAGGGATTTGAAAAGTTTCAATGGGAATGTGAAGAATTGGGACAAAAATTGGAAAATTTTTAAGGGACTTTGAAGAAATTGCAACTGGAATTTTAGCAATTTTTTTACGTGAAATTGAAAACATGTGGACATGGATTTTGAAAATTCTAGAGAGAATTTTAAAAGCTTCAACAGAATTTCAACAATTTTGAGAGGGATTTGAAAAGTTTCAATGGGAATGGGAAGAATTGGGACAAAAATTGGAAAATTTTTAAGGGACTTTGAAAAAATTTCAACTGGAATTTTAGCAATTTTTTTACGTGAAATTGTAAACATGTGGACATGGATTTTGAAAATTCTAGAGAGAATTTTAAAAGCTTCAACAGAATTTCAAGAATTTTGAGAGGGATTTGAAAAGTTTCAATGGGAATGGGAAGAATTGGGACAAAAATTGGAAAATTTTTAAGGGACTTTGAAAAAATTTCAACTGGAATTTTAGCCATTTTTTTACGTGAAATTGTAAACATGTGGACATGGATTTTGAAAATTCTAGAGAGAATTTTAAAAGCTTCAACAGAATTCCAACAGTTTTGAGAGGGATTTGAAAAGTTTCAATGGGAATGGGAAGAATTGGGACAAAAATTGGAAATTTTTAAGGACTTTGAAAAAATTTCAACTGGAATTTTAGCATTTTTTTGACGTGAAATTGTAAACATGTGGACATGGATTTTGAAAATTCTAGAGAGAATTTTAAAAGCTTCAACAGAATTCCAACAGTTTTGAGAGGGATTTGAAAAGTTTCAATGGGAATGGGAAGAATTGGGACAAAAATTGGAAAATTTTTAAGGGACTTTGAAAAATTTCAACTGGAATTTTAGCCATTTTTTGACGTGAAATTGTAAACATGTGGACATGGATTTTGAAAATTCTAGAGAGAATTTTAAAAGCTTCAACAGAATTTCAACAATTTTGAGAGGGATTTGAAAAGTTTCAATGGGAATGGGAAGAATTGGGACAAAAATTGGAAAATTTTTAAGGGACTTTGAAAAAATTTCAACTGGAATTTTAGCAATTTTGACGTGAAAATTGTAAACATGTGGACATGGATTTTGAAAATTCTAGAGAGAATTTTAAAAGCTTCAACAGAATTTCAACAATTTTGAGAGGGATTTGAAAAGTTTCAATGGGAATGGGAAGAATTGGGACAAAAATTGGAAAATTTTTAAGGGACTTTGAAAAAATTTCAACTGGAATTTTAGCAATTTTTTGACGTGAAATTGTAAACATGCGGACATGGATTTTGAAAATTCTAGAGAGAATTTTAAAAGCTTCAACAGAATTCCAACAGTTTTGAGAGGGATTTGAAAAGTTTCAATGGGAATGGGAAGAATTGGGACAAAAATTGGAAAATTTTTAAGGGACTTTGAAAAAATTGCAACTGGAATTTTAGCAATTTTTTGACGTGAAATTGTAAACATGTGGACATGGATTTTGAAAACTCTAGAGAGAAGTGTCAAACTTTCAATAGGATTTCAACAGTTTTGAGAGGGATTTGAAAAGTTTCAATGGGAATGGGAAGAATTGGGACAAAAATTGGAAAATTTTTAAGGGACTTTGAAAAAATTTCAACTGGAATTTTAGCCATTTTTTTACGTGAAATTGTAAACACGTTGAAGTGGATTTTGAAAATTCTAGAGAGAATTTTAAAAGCTTCAACAGAATTTCAACAATTTTGAGAGGGATTTGAAAAGTTTCAATGGGAATGGGAAGAATTGGGACAAAAATTGGAAAATTTTTAAGGGACTTTGAAAAAAATTCAACTGGAATTTTAGCAATTTTTTGACGTGAAATTGTAAACATGTGGACATGGATTTTGAAAATTCTAGAGAGAATTTTAAAAGCTTCAACAGAATTTCAACAGTTTTTAGAGGGATTTGAAAAGTTTCAATGGGAATGGGAAGAATTGGGACAAAAATTGGAAAATTTTTAAGGGACTTTGAAAAAAATTCAACTGGAATTTTAGCAATTTTTTGACGTGAAATTGTAAACATGTGGACATGGATTTTGAAAATTCTAGAGAGAATTTTAAAAGCTTCAACAGAATTCCAACAGTTTTGAGAGGGATTTGAAAAGTTTCAATGGGAATGGGAAGAATTGGGACAAAAATTGGAAAATTTTTAAGGGACTTTGAAAAAATTTCAACTGGAATTTTAGCAATTTTTTGACGTGAAATTGTAAAAATGTTGAAGTGGATTTTGAAAATTCTAGAGAGAATTTTAAAAGCTTCAACAGAATTTCAACAATTTTGAGAGGGATTTGAAAAGTTTGAATGGGAATGGGAAGAATTGGTACAAAAATTGGAAAATTTTTAAGGGACTTTGAAAAAATTTCAACTGGAATTTTAGCAATTTTTTGACGTGAAATTGTAAACATGTGGACATGGATTTTGAAAATTCTAGAGAGAATTTTAAAAGCTTCAACAGAATTCCAACAGTTTTGAGAGGGATTTGAAAAGTTTCAATGGGAATGGGAAGAATTGGGACAAAAATTGGAAAATTTTTAAGGGACTTTGAAAAAATTTCAACTGGAATTTTAGCAATTTTTTGACGTGAAATTGTAAACATGTGGACGTGGATTTTGAAAATTCTAGAGAGAATTTTAAAAGCTTCAACAAAATTCCAACAATTTTGAGAGGGATTTGAAAAGTTTCAATGGGAATGGGAAGAATTGGGACAAAAAATTGGAAATTTTTAAGGGACTTTGAAAAAATTTCAACTGGAATTTTAGCATTTTTTTGACGTGAAATTGTAAACATGTGGACATGGATTTTGAAAATTCTAGAGAGAATTTTAAAAGCTTCAACAGAATTCCAACAGTTTTGAGAGGGATTTGAAAAGTTTCAATGGGAATGGGAAGAATTGGGACAAAAATTGGAAAATTTTTAAGGGACTTTGAAAAAATTTCAACTGGAATTTTAGCAATTTTTTGACGTGAAATTGTAAACATGTGGACATGGATTTTGAAAATTCTAGAGAGAATTTTAAAAGCTTCAACAGAATTTCAACAATTTTGAGAGGGATTTGAAAAGTTTCAATGGGAATGGGAAGAATTGGGACAAAAATTGGAAAATTTTTAAGGGACTTTGAAAAATTTCAACTGGAATTTTAGCAATTTTGACGTGAAATTGTAAACATGTGGACATGGATTTTGAAAATTCTAGAGAGAATTTTAAAAGCTTCAACAGAATTTCAACAATTTTGAGAGGGATTTGAAAAGTTTCAATGGGAATGGGAAGAATTGGGACAAAAATTGGAAAATTTTTAAGGGACTTTGAAAAAATTTCAACTGGAATTTTAGCAATTTTTTGACGTGAAATTGTAAACATGCGGACATGGATTTTGAAAATTCTAGAGAGAATTTTAAAAGCTTCAACAGAATTCCAACAGTTTTGAGAGGGATTTGAAAAGTTTCAATGGGAATGGGAAGAATTGGGACAAAAATTGGAAAATTTTTAAGGGACTTTGAAAAAATTGCAACTGGAATTTTAGCAATTTTTTGACGTGAAATTGTAAACATGTGGACATGGACTTTGAAAATTCTAGAGAGAATTTTAAAAGCTTCAACAGAATTCCAACGTTTTTGAGAGGGATTTGAAAAGTTTCAATGGGAATGGGAAGAATTGGGACAAAAATTGGAAAATTTTTAAGGGACTTTGAAAAAATTTCAACTGGAATTTTAGCAATTTTTTGACGTGAAATTGTAAACATGTGGACGTGGATTTTGAAAATTCTAGAGAGAATTTTAAAAGCTTCAACAGAATTTCAACAATTTTGAGAGGGATTTGAAAAGTTTCAATGGGAATGGGAAGAATTGGGACAAAAATTGGAAAATTTTTAAGGGACTTTGAAAAAATTTCAACTGGAATTTTAGCAATTTTTTTACGTGAAATTGTAAACACGTTGAAGTGGATTTTGAAAATTCTAGAGAGAATTTTAAAAGCTTCAACAGAATTTCAACAATTTTGAGAGGGATTTGAAAAGTTTCAATGGGAATGGGAAGAATTGGGACAAAAATTGGAAAATTTTTAAGGGACTTTGAAAAAATTTCAACTGGAATTTTAGCAATTTTTTGACGTGAAATTGTAAACATGTGGACACGGATTTTGAAAATTCTAGAGAGAATTTTAAAAGCTTCAACAGAATTCCAACAGTTTTGAGAGAGATTTGAAAAGTTTCAATGGGAATGGGAAGAATTGGGACAAAAATTGGAAAATTTTTAAGGGACTTTGAAGAAATTGCAACTGGAATTTTAGCAATTTTTTTACGTGAAATTGAAAACATGTGGACATGGATTTTGAAAATTCTAGAGAGAATTTTAAAAGCTTCAACAGAATTTCAACAATTTTGAGAGGGATTTGAAAAGTTTCAATGGGAATGGGAAGAATTGGGACAAAAATTGGAAAATTTTTAAGGGACTTTGAAAAAATTTCAACTGGAATTTTAGCAATTTTTTTACGTGAAATTGTAAACATGTGGACATGGATTTTGAAAATTCTAGAGAGAATTTTAAAAGCTTCAACAGAATTTCAACAATTTTGAGAGGGATTTGAAAAGTTTCAATGGGAATGGGAAGAATTGGGACAAAAATTGGAAAATTTTTAAGGGACTTTGAAAAAATTTCAACTGGAATTTTAGCCATTTTTTGACGTGAAATTGTAAACATGTGGACATGGATTTTGAAAATTCTAGAGAGAATTTTAAAAGCTTCAACAGAATTCCAACAGTTTTGAGAGGGATTTGAAAAGTTTCAATGGAATGGGAAGAATTGGGACAAAAATTGGAAAATTTTTAAGGGACTTTGAAAAAATTTCAACTGGAATTTTAGCAATTTTTTGACGTGAAATTGTAAAAATGTTGAAGTGGATTTTGAAAATTCTAGAGAGAATTTTAAAAGCTTCAACAGAACTTCAACAATTTTGAGAGGGATTTGAAAAGTTTGAATGGGAATGGGAAGAATTGGTACAAAAATTGGAAAATTTTTAAGGGACTTTGAAAAAATTTCAACTGGAATTTTAGCAATTTTTTGACGTGAAATTGTAAACATGTGGACATGGATTTTGAAAATTCTAGAGAGAATTTTAAAAGCTTCAACAGAATTCCAACAGTTTTGAGAGGGATTTGAAAAGTTTCAATGGGAATGGGAAGAATTGGACAAAAATTGGAAAATTTTTAAGGGACTTTGAAAAATTTCAACTGGAATTTTAGCAATTTTTTGACGTGAAATTGTAAACATGTGGACGTGGATTTTGAAAATTCTAGAGAGAATTTTAAAAGCTTCAACAAAATTCCAACAATTTTGAGAGGGATTTGAAAAGTTTCAATGGGAATGGGAAGAATTGGGACAAAAATTGGAAAATTTTTAAGGGACTTTGAAAAAATTTCAACTGGAATTTTAGCAATTTTTTGACGTGAAATTGTAAACATGTGGACATGGATTTTGAAAATTCTAGAGAGAATTTTAAAAGCTTCAACAGAATTCCAACAGTTTTGAGAGGGATTTGAAAAGTTTCAATGGGAATGGGAAGAATTGGGACAAAAATTGGAAAATTTTTAAGGGACTTTGAAAAAATTTCAACTGGAATTTTAGCAATTTTTTGACGTGAAATTGTAAACATGTGGACATGGATTTTGAAAATTCTAGAGAGAATTTTAAAAGCTTCAACAGAATTTCAACAATTTTGAGAGGAATTTGAAAAGTTTCAATGGGAATGGGAAGAATTGGGACAAAAATTGGAAAATTTTTAAGGGACTTTGAAAAAATTTCAACTGGAATTTTAGCAATTTTGACGTGAAATTGTAAACATGTGGACATGGATTTTGAAAATTCTAGAGAGAATTTTAAAAGCTTCAACAGAATTTCAACAATTTTGAGAGGGATTTGAAAAGTTTCAATGGGAATGGGAAGAATTGGGACAAAAATTGGAAAATTTTTAAGGGACTTTGAAAAAATTTCAACTGGAATTTTAGCAATTTTTTGACGTGAAATTGTAAACATGCGGACATGGATTTTGAAAATTCTAGAGAGAATTTTAAAAGCTTCAACAGAATTCCAACAGTTTTGAGAGGGATTTGAAAAGTTTCAATGGGAATGGGAAGAATTGGGACAAAAATTGGAAAATTTTTAAGGGACTTTGAAAAAATTTCAACTGGAATTTTAGCCATTTTTTGACGTGAAATTGTATACATGTGGACATGGATTTTGAAAACTCTAGAGAGAAGTGTCAAACTTTCAATAGGATTTCAACAGTTTTGAGAGGGATTTGAAAAGTTTCAATGGGAATGGGAAGAATTGGGACAAAAATTGGAAAATTTTTAAGGGACTTTGAAAAAATTGCAACTGGAATTTTAGCAATTTTTTTACGTGAAATTGTAAACACGTTGAAGTGGATTTTGAAAATTCTAGAGAGAATTTTAAAAGCTTCAACAGAATTTCAACAATTTTGAGAGGGATTTGAAAAGTTTCAATGGGAATGGGAAGAATTGGGACAAAAATTGGAAAATTTTTAAGGGACTTTGAAAAAATTTCAACTGGAATTTTAGCCATTTTTTGACGTGAAATTGTAAACATGTGGACATGGATTTTGAAAATTCTAGAGAGAATTTTAAAAGCTTCAACAGAATTTCAACAATTTTGAGAGGGATTTGAAAAGTTTCAATGGGAATGGGAAGAATTGGGACAAAAATTGGAAAATTTTTAAGGGACTTTGAAAAAATTTCAACTGGAATTTTAGCAATTTTTTGACGTGAAATTGTAAACATGCGGACATGGACTTTGAAAATTCTAGAGAGAATTTTAAAAGCTTCAACAGAATTCCAACGTTTTTGAGAGGGATTTGAAAAGTTTCAATGGGAATGGGAAGAATTGGGACAAAAATTGGAAAATTTTTAAGGGACTTTGAAAAAATTTCAACTGGAATTTTAGCCATTTTTTGACGTGAAATTGTAAACATGTGGACGTGGATTTTGAAAATTCTAGAGAGAATTTTAAAAGCTTCAACAGAATTTCAACAGTTTTGAGAGGGATTTGAAAAGTTTCAATGGGAATGGGAAGAATTGGGACGAAAATTGGAAAATTTTTAAGGGACTTTGAAAAAATTTCAACTGGAATTTTAGCCATTTTTTGACGTGAAATTGTAAACATGTGGACATGGATTTTGAAAATTCTAGAGAGAATTTTAAAAGCTTCAAGAGAATTTCAACAATTTTGAGAGGGATTTGAAAAGTTTCAATGGGAATGGGAAGAATTGGGACAAAAATGGGAAAATTTTTAAGGGACTTTGACAAAATTTCAACTGGAATTTTAGCCATTTTTTGACGTGAAATTGTAAACATGTGGACATGGATTTTGAAAATTCTAGAGAGAATTTTAAAAGCTTCAAGAGAATTTCAACAATTTTGAGAGGGATTTGAAAAGTTTCAATGGGAATGGGAAGAATTGGGACAAAAATTGGAAAATTTTTAAGGGACTTTGAAAAAATTTCAACTGGAATTTTAGCCATTTTTTGACGTGAAATTGTAAACATGTGGCCATGGATTTTGAAAATTCTAGAGAGAATTTTAAAAGCTTCAACAGAATTTCAACAGTTTTGAGAGGGATTTGAAAAGTTTCAATGGGAATGGGAAGAATTGGGACGAAAATTGGAAAATTTTTCAGGGACTTTGAAAAAATTTCAACTGGAATTTTAGCAATTTTGACGTGAAATTGTAAACATTTTGAAGTGGATTTTAAAAATTCTACAGAGAAGTTTCAAACTTTCAATAGGATTTCAACAGTTTGAGAGGGATTTGGAAAGTTTCAATGGGAATGGGAAGAATTGGGACAAAAATTGGAAAATTTTTAAGGGACTTTGAAAAAATTTCAACTGGAATTTTAGCCATTTTTTGACGTGAAATTGTAAACATGTGGCCATGGATTTTGAAAATTCTAGAGAGAATTTTAAAAGCTTCAACAGAATTTCAACAATTTTGAGAGGGATTTGAAAAGTTTCAATGGGAATGGGAAGAATTGGGACAAAAATTGGAAAATTTTTCAGGGACTTTGAAAAAATTTCAACTGGAATTTTAGCAATTTTTTGACGTGAAATTGTAAACATGTGGACATGGATTTTGAAAATTCTAGAGAGAATTTTAAAAGCTTCAAGAGAATTTCCACAATTTTGAGAGGGATTTGAAAAGTTTCAATGGGAATGGGAAGAATTGGGACAAAAATTGGAAAATTTTTCAGGGACTTTGAAAAAATTTCAACTGGAATTTTAGCCATTTTTTGACATGAAATTGTAAACATGTGGACATGGATTTTGAAAATTCTAGAGAGAATTTTAAAAGCTTCAAGAGAATTTCAACAATTTTGAGAGGGATTTGAAAAGTTTCAATGGGAATGGGAAGAATTGGGACAAAAATTGGAAAATTTTTAAGGGACTTTGAAAAAATTTCAACTGGAATTTTAGCCATTTTTTGACGTGAAATTGTAAACATGTGGACATGGATTTTGAAAATTCTAGAGAGAATTTTAAAAGCTTCAACAGAATTTCAACAATTTTGAGAGGGATTTGAAAAGTTTCAATGGGAATGGGAAGAATTGGGACAAAAATTGGAAAATTTTTAAGGGACTTTGAAAAAATTGCAACTGGCATTTTAGCCATTTTTTGACGTGAAATTGTAAACATGTGGACATGGATTTTGAAAATTCTAGAGAGAATTTTAAAAGCTTCAACAGAATTTCAACAATTTTGAGAGGGATTTGAAAAGTTTCAATGGGAATGGGAAGAATTGGGACAAAAATTGGAAAATTTTTAAGGGACTTTGAAAAAATTTCAACTGGAATTTTAGCCATTTTTTGACGTGAAATTGTAAACATGTGGACATGGATTTTGAAAATTCTAGAGAGAATTTTAAAAGCTTCAAGAGAATTTCAACAATTTTGAGAGGGATTTGAAAAGTTTCAATGGGAATGGGAAGAATTGGGACGAAAATTGGAAAATTTTCAGGGACTTTGAAAAAATTTCAACTGGAATTTTAGCAATTTTTTGACGTGAAATTGTAAACATTTTGAAGTGGATTTTAAAAATTCTACAGAGAAGTTTCAAACTTTCAATAGGATTTCAACAGTTTTGAGAGGGATTTGGAAAGTTTCAATGGGAATGGGAAGAATTGGGACAAAAATTGGAAAATTTTTAAGGGACTTTGAAAAAATTTCAACTGGAATTTTAGCAATTTTTTTATGTGAAATTGTAAACATGTGGCCATGGATTTTGAAAATTCTAGAGAGAATTTTAAAAGCTTCAAGAGAATTTCAACAATTTTGAGAGGGATTTGAAAAGTTTCAATGGGAATGGGAAGAATTGGGACAAAAATTGGAAAATTTTTAAGGGACTTTGAAAAAATTGCAACTGGAATTTTAGCCATTTTTTGACGTGAAATTGTAAACATGTGGACATGGATTTTGAAAATTCTAGAGAGAATTTTAAAAGCTTCAACAGAATTTCCACAATTTTGAGAGGGACTTGAAAAGTTTCAATGGGAATGGGAAGAATTGGGACGAAAATTGGAAAATTTTTAAGGGACTTTGAAAAAATTTCAACTGGAATTTTAGCCATTTTTTGACGTGAAATTGTAAACATGTGGACATGGATTTTGAAAATTCTAGAGAGAATTTTAAAAGCTTCAAGAGAATTTCAACAATTTTGAGAGGGATTTGAAAAGTTTCAATGGGAATGGGAAGAATTGGGACAAAAATTGGAAAATTTTTAAGGGACTTTGAAAAAATTTCAACTGGAATTTTAGCCATTTTTTGACGTGAAATTGTAAACATGTGGACATGGATTTTGAAAATTCTAGAGAGAATTTTAAAAGCTTCAAGAGAATTTCAACAATTTTGAGAGGGATTTGAA
>NW_028116435.1:0-50035 GCF_964273445.1 Streptopelia decaocto | reverse complement strand
AAAGCTTCAAGAGAATTTCAACAATTTTGAGAGGGATTTGAAAAGTTTCAATGGGAATGGGAAGAATTGGGACAAAATTGGAAAATTTTTCAGGGACTTTGAAAAAATTTCAACTGGAATTTTAGCCATTTTTTGACGTGAAATTGTAAACATGTGGCCATGGATTTTGAAAATTCTAGAGAGAATTTTAAAAGCTTCAACAGAATTTCAACAATTTGAGAGGGATTGAAAAGTTTCAATGGGAATGGGAAGAATTGGGACAAAAATTGGAAAATTTTTCAGGGACTTTGAAAAAATTTCAACTGAATTTTAGCCATTTTTTGACGTGAAATTGTAAACATGTGGACATGGATTTTGAAAATTCTAGAGAGAATTTTAAAAGCTTCAAGAGAATTTCAACAATTTTGAGAGGGATTTGAAAAGTTTCAATGGGAATGGGAAGAATTGGGACAAAAATTGGAAAATTTTTAAGGACTTTGAAAAAATTTCAACTGGCATTTTAGCCATTTTTTGACGTGAAATTGTGAACATGTGGACATGGATTTTGAAAATTCTAGAGAGAATTTTAAAAGCTTCAAGAGAATTTCAGCAATTTTGAGAGGGATTTGAAAAGTTTCAATGGGAATGGGAAGAATTGGGACAAAAATTGGAAAATTTTGAAGGGACTTTGAAAAAATTTCAACTGGAATTTTAGCAATTTTTTGACGTGAAATTGTAAACATGTGGACATGGATTTTGAAACTTCTAGAGAGAATTTTAAAAGCTTCAACAGAATTTCCACAATTTGAGAGGGATTTGAAAAGTTTCAATGGGAATGGAAGAATTGGGACGAAAATTGGAAAATTTTTAAGGGACTTTGAAAAAATTTCAACTGGAATTTTAGCAATTTTTGACGTGAAATTGTAAACATGTGGACATGGATTTTGAAAATTCTAGAGAGAAATTTTAAAAGCTTCAACAGAATTTCCACAATTTTGAGAGGGATTTGAAAAGTTTCAATGGGAATGGGAAGAATTGGGACGAAAATTGGAAAATTTTTAAGGGACTTTGAAAAAATTTCAACTGGAATTTTAGCCATTTTTTGACGTGAAATTGTAAACATGTGGACATGGATTTTGAAAATTCTAGAGAGAATTTTAAAAGCTTCAAGAGAATTTCAACAATTTTGAGAGGGATTTGAAAAGTTTCAATGGGAATGGGAAGAATTGGGACAAAAATTGGAAAATTTTTAAGGGACTTTGAAAAAATTTCAACTGGAATTTTAGCCATTTTTTGACGTGAAATTGTAAACATGTGGACATGGATTTTGAAAATTCTAGAGAGAATTTTAAAAGCTTCAAGAGAATTTCAACAATTTTGAGAGGGATTTGAAAAGTTTCAATGGGAATGGGAGAATTGGGACAAAAATTGGAAAATTTTTAAGGGACTTTGAAAAAATTTCAACTGGAATTTTAGCCATTTTTTGACGTGAGATTGTAAACATGTGGCCATGGATTTTGAAAATTCTAGAGAGAATTTTAAAAGCTTCAACAGAATTTCAACAATTTTGAGAGGGATTTGAAAAGTTTCAATGGGAATGGGAAGAATTGGGACAAAAATTGGAAAATTTTTAAGGGACTTTGAAAAAATTTCAACTGGCATTTTAGCCATTTTTTGACGTGAAATTGTAAACATGTGGACATGGATTTTGAAAATTCTAGAGAGAATTTTAAAAGCTTCAAGAGAATTTCAACAATTTTGAGAGGGATTTGAAAAGTTTCAATGGGAATGGGAAGAATTGGGACAAAAATTGGAAAATTTTTAAGGGACTTTGAAAAAATTTCAACTGGCATTTTAGCCATTTTTTTTATGTGAAATTGTAAACATGTGGCCATGGATTTTGAAAATTCTAGAGAGAATTTTAAAAGCTTCAACAGAATTTCAACAATTTTGAGAGGGATTTGAAAAGTTTCAATGGGAATGGGAAGAATTGGGACAAAATTGGAAAATTTTTCAGGGACTTTGAAAAAATTTCAACTGGAATTTTAGCCATTTTTTGACGTGAAATTGTAAACATGTGGACATGGATTTTGAAAATTCTAGAGAGAATTTTAAAAGCTTCAAGAGAATTTCAACAATTTTGAGAGGGATTTGAAAAGTTTCAATGGGAATGGGAAGAATTGGGACAAAAATTGGAAAATTTTTCAGGGACTTTGAAAAAATTTCAACTGGCATTTTAGCCATTTTTTGACGTGAAATTGTGAACATGTGGACATGGATTTTGAAAATTCTAGAGAGAATTTTAAAAGCTACAACAGGAATTTCACAATTTTGAGAGGGATTTGAAAAGTTTCAATGGGAATGGGAAGAATTGGGACAAAAATTGGAAAATTTTTAAGGGACTTTGAAAAAATTTCAACTGGAATTTTAGCAATTTTTTCACGTGAAATTGTAAACATGTGGACATGGATTTTGAAAATTCTAGAGAGAATTTTAAAAGCTTCAACAGAATTTCCACAATTTTGAGAGGGATTTGAAAAGTTTCAATGGGAATGGGAAGAATTGGGACGAAATTGGAAAATTTTTAAGGGACTTTGAAAAAATTTCAACTGGAATTTTAGCCATTTTTTGACGTGAAATTGTAAACATGTGGACATGGATTTTGAAAATTCTAGAGAGAATTTTAAAAGCTTCAAGAGAATTTCAACAATTTTGAGAGGGATTTGAAAAGTTTCAATGGGAATGGGAAGAATTGGGACAAAAATTGGAAAATTTTTAAGGGACTTTGAAAAAATTTCAACTGGCATTTTAGCCATTTTTTGACGTGAAATTGTGAACATGTGGACATGGATTTTGAAAATTCTAGAGAGAATTTTAAAAGCTTCAACAGAATTTCCACAATTTTGAGAGGGATTTGAAAAGTTTCAATGGGAATGGGAAGAATTGGGACAAAAATTGGAAATTTTTAAGGGACTTTGAAAAAATTTCAACTGGAATTTTAGCCATTTTTTGACGTGAAATTGTAAACATGTGGCCATGGATTTTGAAAATTCTAGAGAGAATTTTAAAAGCTTCAACAGAATTTCCACAATTTTGAGAGGGATTTGAAAAGTTTCAATGGGAATGGGAAGAATTGGGACGAAAATTGGAAAATTTTTAAGGGACTTTGAAAAAATTTTCAACTGGAATTTTAGCAATTTTTTGACGTGAAATTGTAAACATGTGGACATGGATTTTGAAAATTCTAGAGAGAATTTTAAAAGCTTCAACAGAATTTCCACAATTTTGAGAGGGATTTGAAAAGTTTCAATGGGAATGGGAAGAATTGGGACGAAAATTGGAAAATTTTTAAGGGACTTTGAAAAAATTTCAACTGGAATTTTAGCCATTTTTTGACGTGAAATTGTAAACATGTGGACATGATTTTGAAAATTCTAGAGAGAATTTTAAAAAGCTTCAAGAGGAATTTCAACAATTTTGAGAGGATTTGAAAAGTTTCAATGGGAATGGGAAGAATTGGGACAAAAATTGGAAAATTTTTAAGGGACTTTGAAAAAATTTCAACTGGAATTTTAGCCATTTTTGACGTGAAATTGTAAACATGTGGACATGGATTTTGAAAATTCTAGAGAGAATTTTAAAAGCTTCAACAGAATTTCAACAATTTTGAGAGGGATTTGAAAAGTTTCAATGGGAATGGGAAGAATTGGGACAAAAATTGGAAAATTTTTAAGGGACTTTGAAAAAATTTCAACTGGAATTTTAGCCATTTTTTGACGTGAGATTGTAAACATGTGGCCATGGATTTTGAAAATTCTAGAGAGAATTTTAAAAGCTTCAACAGAATTTCAACAATTTTGAGAGGGATTTGAAAAGTTTCAATGGGAATGGGAAGAATTGGGACAAAAATTGGAAAATTTTTAAGGGACTTTGAAAAATTTCAACTGGCATTTTAGCCATTTTTTGACGTGAAATTGTAAACATGTGGACATGGATTTTGAAAATTCTAGAGAGAATTTTAAAAGCTTCAACAGAATTTCAACAATTTTGAGAGGGATTTGAAAAGTTTCAATGGGAATGGGAAGAATTGGGACAAAAATTGGAAAATTTTTAAGGGACTTTGAAAAAATTTCAACTGGCATTTTAGCCATTTTTTTTATGTGAAATTGTAAACATGTGGCCATGGATTTTGAAAATTCTAGAGAGAATTTTAAAAGCTTCAACAGAATTTCAACAATTTTGAGAGGGATTTGAAAAGTTTCAATGGGAATGGGAAGAATTGGGACAAAAATTGGAAAATTTTTCAGGGACTTTGAAAAAATTTCAACTGGAATTTTAGCCATTTTTTGACGTGAAATTGTAAACATGTGGACATGGATTTTGAAAATTCTAGAGAGAATTTTAAAAGCTTCAACAGAATTTCAACAATTTTGAGAGGGATTTGAAAAGTTTCAATGGGAATGGGAAGAATTGGGACAAAAATTGGAAAATTTTTCAGGGACTTTGAAAAAATTTCAACTGGCATTTTAGCCATTTTTTGACGTGAAATTGTGAACATGTGGACATGGATTTTGAAAATTCTAGAGAGAATTTTAAAAGCTTCAACAGAATTTCCACAATTTTGAGAGGGATTTGAAAAGTTTCAATGGGAATGGGAAGAATTGGGACAAAAATTGGAAATTTTTAAGGGACTTTGAAAAAATTTCAACTGGAATTTTAGCAATTTTTTGACGTGAAATTGTAAACATGTGGACATGGATTTTGAAAATTCTAGAGAGAATTTTAAAAGCTTCAACAGAATTTCCACAATTTTGAGAGGGATTTGAAAAAGTTTCAATGGGAATGGGAAGAATTGGGACGAAAATTGGAAAATTTTTAAGGGACTTTGAAAAAATTTCAACTGGAATTTTAGCAATTTTTTGACGTGAAATTGTAAACATGTGGACATGGATTTGAAAATTCTAGAGAGAATTTTAAAAGCTTCAACAGAATTTCCACAATTTTGAGAGGGATTGAAAAGTTTCAATGGGAATGGGAAGAATTGGGACGAAAATTGGAAAATTTTGAAGGGACTTTGAAAAAATTTCAACTGGAATTTTAGCCATTTTTTGACGTGAAATTGTAAACATGTGGACATGGATTTTGAAAATTCTAGAGAGAATTTTAAAAGCTTCAAGAGAATTTCAACAATTTTGAGAGGGATTTGAAAAGTTTCAATGGGAATGGGAAGAATTGGGACAAAAATTGGAAAATTTTTAAGGGACTTTGAAAAAATTTCAACTGGAATTTTAGCCATTTTTTGACGTGAAATTGTAAACATGTGGACATGGATTTTGAAAATTCTAGAGAGAATTTTAAAAGCTTCAAGAGAATTTCAACAATTTTGAGAGGGATTTGAAAAGTTTCAATGGGAATGGGAAGAATTGGGACAAAAATTGGAAAATTTTTCAGGGACTTTGAAAAAATTTCAACTGGAATTTTAGCCATTTTTTGACGTGAAATTGTAAACATGTGGACATGGATTTTGAAAATTCTAGAGAGAATTTTAAAAGCTTCAAGAGAATTTCAACAATTTTGAGAGGGATTTGAAAAGTTTCAATGGGAATGGGAAGAATTGGGACAAAAATTGGAAAATTTTTAAGGGACTTTGAAAAAATTTCAACTGGCATTTTAGCCATTTTTTGACGTGAAATTGTGAACATGTGGACATGGATTTTGAAAATTCTAGAGAGAATTTTAAAAGCTTCAACAGAATTTCCACAATTTTGAGAGGGATTTGAAAAGTTTCAATGGGAATGGGAAGAATTGGGACAAAAATTGGAAAATTTTGAAGGGACTTTGAAAAAATTTCAACTGGAATTTTAGCAATTTTTTGACGTGGAATTGTAAACATGTGGACATGGATTTTGAAAATTCTAGAGAGAATTTTAAAAGCTTCAACAGAATTACCACAATTTTGAGAGGGATTTGAAAAGTTTCAATGGGAATGGGAAGAATTGGGACAAAAATTGGAAAATTTTTAAGGGACTTTGAAAAAATTTCAACTGGAATTTTAGCAATTTTTTGACGTGAAATTGTAAACATGTGGACATGGATTTTGAAAATTCTAGAGAGAATTTTAAAAGCTTCAACAGAATTTCCACAATTTTGAGAGGGATTTGAAAAGTTTCAATGGGAATGGGAAGAATTGGGACGAAAATTGGAAAATTTTGAAGGGACTTTGAAAAAATTTCAACTGGAATTTTAGCCATTTTTTGACGTGAAATTGTAAACATGTGGACATGGATTTTGAAAATTCTAGAGAGAATTTTAAAAGCTTCAAGAGAATTTCAACAATTTTGAGAGGGATTTGAAAAGTTTCAATGGGAATGGGAAGAATTGGGACAAAAATTGGAAAATTTTTAAGGGACTTTGAAAAAATTTCAACTGGAATTTTAGCCATTTTTTGACGTGAAATTGTAAACATGTGGACATGGATTTTGAAAATTCTAGAGAGAATTTTAAAAGCTTCAAGAGAATTTCAACAATTTTGAGAGGGATTTGAAAAGTTTCAATGGGAATGGGAAGAATTGGGACAAAAAATTGGAAAATTTTTAAGGGACTTTGAAAAAATTTCAACTGGAATTTTAGCCATTTTTTGACGTGAGATTGTAAACATGTGGACATGGATTTTGAAAATTCTAGAGAGAATTTTAAAAGCTTCAACAGAATTTCAACAATTTGGAGAGGGATTTGAAAAGTTTCAATGGGAATGGGAAGAATTGGGACAAAAATTGGAAAATTTTTAAGGGACTTTGAAAAAATTTTCAACTGGCATTTTAGCCCATTTTTTGACGTGAAATTGTAAACATGTGGACATGGATTTTGAAAATTCTAGAGAGAATTTTAAAAGCTTCAACAGAATTTCAACAATTTTGAGAGGGATTTGAAAAGTTTCAATGGGAATGGGAAGAATTGGGACAAAAATTGGAAAATTTTTAAGGGACTTTGAAAAAATTTCAACTGGAATTTTAGCAATTTTTTGACGTGAAATTGTAAACATGTGGACATGGATTTTGAAAATTCTAGAGAGAATTTTAAAAGCTTCAAGAGAATTTCAACAATTTAGAGAGGGATTTGAAAAGTTTCAATGGGAATGGGAAGAATTGGGACGAAAATTGGAACATTTTTAAGGGACTTTGAAAAAATTTCAACTGGAATTTTAGCCATTTTTTGACGTGAAATTGTAAACATGTGGACATGGATTTTGAAAATTCTAGAGAGAATTTTAAAAGCTTCAACAGAATTTCCACAATTTTGAGAGGGATTTGAAAAGTTTCAATGGGAATGGGAAGAATTGGGACAAAAATTGGAAAATTTTTAAGGGACTTTGAAAAAATTTCAAACTGGAATTTTAGCAATTTTTGACGTGAAATTGTAAACATGGTGAAGTGGATTTTGAAAATTCTAGAGAGAATTTTAAAAGCTTCAACAGAATTTCCACAATTTTGAGAGGGATTTGAAAAGTTTCAATGGGAATGGGAAGAATTGGGACAAAAATTGGAATTTTTTAAGGGACTTTGAAAAAATTTCAACTGGCATTTTAGCCATTTTTTGACGTGAAATTGTAAACATGTGGACATGGATTTTGAAAATTCTAGAGAGAATTTTAAAAGCTTCAACAGAATTTCAACAATTTTGAGAGGGATTTGAAAAGTTTCAATGGGAATGGGAAGAATTGGGACAAAAATTGGAAAATTTTTAAGGGACTTTGAAAAAATTTCAACTGGAATTTTAGCCATTTTTTGACGTGAGATTGTAAACATGTGGACATGGATTTTGAAAATTCTAGAGAGAATTTTAAAAGCTTCAAGAGAATTTCAACAATTTGGAGAGGGATTTGAAAAGTTTCAATGGGAATGGGAAGAATTGGGACAAAAATTGGAAAATTTTTAAGGGACTTTGAAAATATTTCAACTGGCATTTTAGCCATTTTTTGACGTGAAATTGTAAACATGTGGACATGGATTTTGAAAATTCTAGAGAGAATTTTAAAAGCTTCAACAGAATTTCAACAATTTTGAGAGGGATTTGAAAAGTTTCAATGGGAATGGGAAGAATTGGGACAAAAATTGGAAAATTTTTAAGGGACTTTGAAAAAATTTCAACTGGAATTTTAGCAATTTTTTGACGTGAAATTGTAAACATGTGGACATGGATTTTGAAAATTCTAGAGAGAATTTTAAAAGCTTCAAGAGAATTTCAACAATTTAGAGAGGGATTTGAAAAGTTTCAATGGGAATGGGAAGAATTGGGACGAAAAATTGGAACATTTTTAAGGGACTTTGAAAAAATTTCAACTGGAATTTTAGCCATTTTTTGACGTGAAATTGTAAAGATGTGGACATGGATTTTGAGAAAATTCTAGAGAGAATTTTAAAAGCTTCAACAGAATTTCCACAATTTTGAGAGGGATTTGAAAAGTTTCAATGGGAATGGGAAGAATTGGGACAAAATTGGAAAATTTTTAAGGGACTTTGAAAAAATTTCAACTGGAATTTTAGCAATTTTTTGACGTGAAATTGTAAACATGGTGAAGTGGATTTTGAAAATTCTAGAGAGAATTTTAAAAGCTTCAACAGAATTTCCACAATTTTGAGAGGGATTTGAAAAGTTTCAATGGGAATGGGAAGAATTGGGACAAAAATTGGAAATTTTTTAAGGACTTTGAAAAAATTTCAACTGGAATTTTAGCCATTTTTTTACGTGAAATTGTAAACATGTGGACATGGATTTTGAAATTCTAGAGAGAATTTTAAAAGCTTCAAGAGAATTTCAACAATTTTGAGAGGGATTTGAAAAGTTTCAATGGGAATGGGAAGAATTGGGACAAAAATTGGAAAAATTTTCAGGGACTTTGAAAAAATTTCAACTGGAATTTTAGCAATTTTTTGACGTGAAATTGTAAACATGTGGACATGGATTTTGAAAATTCTAGAGAGAATTTTAAAAGCTTCAACAGAATTTCCACAATTTTGAGAGGGATTTGAAAAGTTTCAATGGGAATGGGAAGAATTGGGACAAAAATTGGAAAATTTTTAAGGGACTTTGAAAAAATTTCAACTGGCATTTTAGCCATTTTTTGACGTGAAATTGTAAACATGTGGACATGGATTTTGAAAATTCTAGAGAGAATTTTAAAAGCTTCAACAGAATTTCCACAATTTTGAGAGGGATTTGAAAAGTTTCAATGGGAATGGGAAGAATTGGGACAAAAATTGGAAAATTTTGAAGGGACTTTGAAAAAATTTCAACTGGAATTTTAGCCATTTTTTTATGTGAAATTGTAAACATGTGGACATGGAGTTTGAAAATTCTAGAGAGAATTTTAAAAGCTTCAACAGAATTTCAACAATTTTGAGAGGGATTTGAAAAGTTTCAATGGGAATGGGAAGAATTGGGACAAAAATTGGAAAATTTTGAAGGGACTTTGAAAAATTTCAACTGAAATTTTAGCAATTTTTTTATGTGAAATTGTAAACATGTGGACATGGATTTTGAAAATTCTAGAGAGAATTTTAAAAGCTTCAAGAGAATTTCAACAATTTTGAGAGGGATTTGAAAAGTTTCAATGGGATGGGAAGAATTGGGACAAAAATTGGAAAATTTTGAAGGGACTTTGAAAAAATTGCAACTGGAATTTTAGCCATTTTTTGACGTGAAATTGTAATCATGTGGACATGGATTTTGAAAATTCTAGAGAGAATTTTAAAAGCTTCAAGAGAATTTCAACCATTTTGAGAGGGATTTGAAAAGTTTCAATGGGAATGGGAAGAATTGGGACAAAAATTGGAAAATTTTGAAGGGACTTTGAAAAAATTGCAACTGGAATTTTAGCCATTTTTTGACGTGAAATTGTAAACATGTGGACATGGATTTTGAAAATTCTAGAGAGAATTTTAAAAGCTTCAAGAGAATTTCCACAATTTTGAGAGGGATTTGAAAAGTTTCAATGGGAATGGGAAGAATTGGGACAAAAATTGGAAAATTTTTAAGGGACTTTGAAAAAATTTCAACTGGAATTTTAGCAATTTTTTGACGTGAAATTGTGAACATGTGGACATGGATTTTGAAAATTCTAGAGAGAATTTTAAAAGCTTCAACAGAATTTCAACAATTTTGAGAGGGATTTGAAAAGATTCAATGGGAATGGAAGAATTGGGACAAAAATTGGAAAATTTTTAAGGGACTTTGAAAAAATTTCAACTGAAATTTTAGCCATTTTTTGACGTGAAATTGTAAACATGTGGACATGGATTTTGAAAATTCTAGAGAGAATTTTAAAAGCTTCAACAGAATTTCCACAATTTTGAGAGGGATTTGAAAAGTTTCAATGGGAATGGGAAGAATTGGGACAAAAATTGGAAAATTTTTAAGGGACTTTGAAAAAATTTCAACTGGAATTTTAGCCATTTTTTGACGTGAAATTGTAAACATGATGAAGTGGATTTTGAAAATTCTAGAGAGAATTTTAAAAGCTTCAACAGAATTTCAACAATTTTGAGAGGGATTTGAAAAGTTTCAATGGGAATGGAAGAATTGGGACAAAAATTGGAAAATTTTTAAGGGACTTTGAAAAAATTTCAACTGAAATTTTAGCAATTTTTTTATGTGAAATTGTAAACATGTGGACATGGATTTTGAAAATTCTAGAGAGAATTTTAAAAGCTTCAAGAGAATTTCAACAATTTTGAGAGGGATTTGAAAAGTTTCAATGGGAATGGGAAGAATTGGGACAAAAATTGGAAAATTTTTAAGGGACTTTGAAAAAATTGCAACTGGAATTTTAGCAATTTTTTGACGTGAAATTGTAAACATGTGGCCATGGATTTTGAAAATTCTAGAGAGAATTTTAAAAGCTTCAACAGAATTTCAACAATTTTGAGAGGGATTTGAAAAGTTTCAATGGGAATGGGAAGAATTGGGACAAAAATTGGAAAATTTTTAAGGGACTTTGAAAAAATTTCAACTGGAATTTTAGCAATTTTTTGACGTGAAATTGTAAACATGTGGACATGGATTTTGAAAATTCTAGAGAGAATTTTAAAAGCTTCAACAGAATTTCAACAATTTTGAGAGGGATTTGAAAAGTTTCAATGGGAATGGGAAGAATTGGGACAAAAATTGGAAAATTTTGAAGGGACTTTGAAAAAATTTCAACTGGAATTTTAGCCATTTTTTGACGTGAAATTGTAAACATGTGGCCATGGATTTTGAAAATTCTAGAGAGAATTTTAAAAGCTTCAACAGAATTTCAACAATTTTGAGAGGGATTTGAAAAGTTTCAATGGGAATGGGAAGAATTGGGACAAAAATTGGAAAATTTTTAAGGGACTTTGAAAAAATTTCAACTGGAATTTTAGCCATTTTTTGACGTGAAATTGTAAACATGTGGACATGGATTTTGAAAATTCTAGAGAGAATTTTAAAAGCTTCAACAGAATTTCAACAATTTTGAGAGGGATTTGAAAAGTTTCAATGGGAATGGGAAGAATTGGGACAAAAATGGGAAAATTTTGAAGGGACTTTGAAAAAATTTCAACTGGAATTTTAGCAATTTTTTGACGTGAAATTGTAAACATGTGGACATGGATTTTGAAAATTCTAGAGAGAATTTTAAAAGCTTCAACAGAATTTCAACAATTTTGAGAGGGATTTGAAAAGATTCAATGGGAATGGGAAGAATTGGGACAAAAATTGGAAAATTTTTCAGGGACTTTGAAAAAATTTCAACTGGAATTTTAGCAATTTTTTGACGTGAAATTGTAAACATGTGGACATGGATTTTGAAAATTCTAGAGAGAATTTTAAAAGCTTCAAGAGAATTTCAAGAATTTTGAGAGGGATTTGAAAAGTTTCAATGGGAATGGGAAGAATTGGGACAAAAATTGGAAATTTTTTAAGGGACTTCGAAAAAATTTCAACTGGAATTTTAGCAATTTTTTGACGTGAAATTGTAAACATGTTGAAGTGGATTTTGAAAATTCTAGAGAGAATTTTAAAAGCTTCAACAGAATTTCCACAATTTTGAGAGGGATTTGAAAAGTTTCAATGGGAATGGGAAGAATTGGGACAAAAATTGGAAAATTTTGAAGGGACTTTGAAAAAATTTCAACTGGAATTTTAGCAATTTTTTGACGTGAAATTGTGAACATGTGGACATGGATTTTGAAAATTCTAGAGAGAATTTTAAAAGCTTCAACAGAATTTCAACAATTTTGAGAGGGATTTGAAAAGATTCAATGGGAATGGGAAGAATTGGGACAAAAATTGGAAAATTTTTAAGGGACTTTGAAAAAATTTCAACTGAAATTTTAGCCATTTTTTGACGTGAAATTGTAAACATGTGGACATGGATTTTGAAAATTCTAGAGAGAATTTTAAAAGCTTCAACAGAATTTCCACAATTTTGAGAGGGATTTGAAAAGTTTCAATGGGAATGGGAAGAATTGGGACAAAAATTGGAAAATTTTTAAGGGACTTTGAAAAAATTTCAACTGGAATTTTAGCCATTTTTTGACGTGAAATTGTAAACATGTGGACATGGATTTTGAAAATTCTAGAGAGAATTTTAAAAGCTTCAACAGAATTTCAACAATTTTGAGAGGGATTTGAAAAGTTTCAATGGGAATGGGAAGAATTGGGACAAAAATTGGAAAATTTTTCAGGGACTTTGAAAAAATTTCAACTGGAATTTTAGCATTTTTTTTACGTGAAATTGTAAACATGTGGCCATGGATTTTGAAAATTCTAGAGAGAATTTTAAAAGCTTCAAGAGAATTTCAACAATTTTGAGAGGGATTTGAAAAGTTTCAATGGGAATGGGAAGAATTGGGACAAAAATTGGAAAATTTTTAAGGGACTTTGAAAAAATTTCAACTGGCATTTTAGCCATTTTTTGACGTGAAATTGTAAACATGTGGACATGGATTTTGAAAATTCTAGAGAGAATTTTAAAAGCTTCAACAGAATTTCAACAATTTTGAGAGGGATTTGAAAAGTTTCAATGGGAATGGGAAGAATTGGGACAAAAATTGGAAAATTTTTCAGGGACTTTGAAAAAATTTCAACTGGAATTTTAGCCATTTTTTGACATGAAATTGTAAACATGTGGCCATGGATTTTGAAAATTCTAGAGAGAATTTTAAAAGCTTCAAGAGAATTTCAACAATTTTGAGAGGGATTTGAAAAGTTTCAATGGGAATGGGAAGAATTGGGACAAAAATTGGAAAATTTTTAAGGGACTTTGAAAAAATTTCAACTGGAATTTTAGCCATTTTTTGACGTGAAATTGTAAACATGTGGCCATGGATTTTGAAAATTCTAGAGAGAATTTTAAAAGCTTCAACAGAATTTCAACAATTTTGAGAGGGATTTGAAAAGTTTCAATGGGAATGGGAAGAATTGGGACAAAAATTGGAAATTTTTTCAGGGACTTTGAAAAAATTTCAACTGGAATTTTAGCCATTTTTTGACGTGAAATTGTGAACATGTGGCCATGGATTTTGAAAATTCTAGAGAGAATTTTAAAAGCTTCAACAGAATTTCAACAATTTTGAGAGGGATTTGAAAAGTTTCAATGGGAATGGGAAGAATTGGGACAAAAATTGGAAAATTTTTAAGGGACTTTGAAAAAATTTCAACTGGAATTTTAGCCATTTTTTGACGTGAAATTGTAAACATGTGGCCATGGATTTTGAAAATTCTAGAGAGAATTTTAAAAGCTTCAAGAGAATTTCAACAATTTAGAGAGGGATTTGAAAAGTTTCAATGGGAATGGGAAGAATTGGGACAAAAATTGGAAAATTTTTAAGGGACTTTGAAAAAATTTCAACTGGAATTTTAGCCATTTTTTGACGTGAAATTGTAAACATGTGGACATGGATTTTGAAAATTCTAGAGAGAATTTTAAAAGCTTCAAGAGAATTTCAACAATTTTGAGAGGGATTTGAAAAGTTTCAATGGGAATGGGAAGAATTGGGACAAAAATTGGAAAATTTTTAAGGGACATTGAAAAAATTTCAACTGGCATTTTAGCCATTTTTTGACGTGAAATTGTAAACATGTGGACATGGATTTTGAAAATTCTAGAGAGAATTTTAAAAGCTTCAACAGAATTTCAACAATTTTGAGAGGGATTTGAAAAGTTTCAATGGGAATGGGAAGAATTGGGACAAAAATTGGAAAACTTTTAAGGGACTTTGAAAAAATTTCAACTGGAATTTTAGCCATTTTTTGACGTGAAATTGTAAACATGTGGACATGGATTTTGAAAATTCTAGAGAGAATTTTAAAAGCTTCAACAGAATTTCAACAATTTTGAGAGGGATTTGAAAAGTTTCAATGGGAATGGGAAGAATTGGGACAAAAATTGGAAAATTTTTAAGGGACTTTGAAAAAATTTCAACTGGCATTTTAGCCATTTTTTGACGTGAAATTGTAAACATGTGGACATGGATTTTGAAAATTCTAGAGAGAATTTTAAAAGCTTCAAGAGAATTTCCACAATTTTGAGAGGGATTTGAAAAGTTTCAATGGGAATGGGAAGAATTGGGACAAAAATTGGAAAATTTTGAAGGGACTTTGAAAAAATTTCAACTGGAATTTTAGCCATTTTTTGACGTGAAATTGTAAACATGTGGCCATGGATTTTGAAAATTCTAGAGAGAATTTTAAAAGCTTCAACAGAATTTCAACAATTTTGAGAGGGATTTGAAAAGTTTCAATGGGAATGGGAAGAATTGGGACAAAAATTGGAAATTTTTTCAGGGACTTTGAAAAAATTTCAACTGGAATTTTAGCCATTTTTTGACGTGAAATTGTAAACATGTGGACATGGATTTTGAAAATTCTAGAGAGAATTTTAAAAGCTTCAACAGAATTTCAACAATTTTGAGAGGGATTTGAAAAGTTTCAATGGGAATGGGAAGAATTGGGACAAAAATTGGAAAATTTTTAAGGGACTTTGAAAAAATTTCAACTGGAATTTTAGCCATTTTTTGACGTGAAATTGTAAACATGTGGCCATGGATTTTGAAAATTCTAGAGAGAATTTTAAAAGCTTCAAGAGAATTTCAACAATTTTGAGAGGGATTTGAAAAGTTTCAATGGGAATGGGAAGAATTGGGACAAAAATTGGAAAATTTTTAAGGGACTTTGAAAAAATTTCAACTGGAATTTTAGCCATTTTTTTATGTGAAATTGTAAACATGTTGAAGTGGATTTTGAAAATTCTAGAGAGAATTTTAAAAGCTTCAACAGAATTTCAACAATTTTGAGAGGGATTTGAAAAGTTTCAATGGGAATGGGAAGAATTGGGACAAAAATTGGAAAATTTTTAAGGGACTTTGAAAAAATTTCAACTGGCATTTTAGCCATTTTTTGACGTGAAATTGTAAACATGTGGCCATGGATTTTGAAAATTCTAGAGAGAATTTTAAAAGCTTCAAGAGAATTTCAACAATTTTGAGAGGGATTTGAAAAGTTTCAATGGGAATGGGAAGAATTGGGACAAAAATTGGAAAATTTTTAAGGGACTTTGAAAAAATTTCAACTGGAATTTTAGCCATTTTTTGACGTGAAATTGTAAACATGTGGACATGGATTTTGAAAATTCTAGAGAGAATTTTAAAAGCTTCAAGAGAATTTCAACAATTTTGAGAGGGATTTGAAAAGTTTCAATGGGAATGGGAAGAATTGGGACAAAAATTGGAAAATTTTTAAGGGACTTTGAAAAAATTTCAACTGGCATTTTAGCCATTTTTTGACGTGAAATTGTAAACATGTGGACATGGATTTTGAAAATTCTAGAGAGAATTTTAAAAGCTTCAACAGAATTTCCACAATTTTGAGAGGGATTTGAAAAGTTTCAATGGGAATGGGAAGAATTGGGACAAAAATTGGAAAATTTTGAAGGGACTTTGAAAAAATTTCAACTGGAATTTTAGCCATTTTTTGACGTGAAATTGTAAACATGTGGCCATGGATTTTGAAAATTCTAGAGAGAATTTTAAAAGCTTCAACAGAATTTCAACAATTTTGAGAGGGATTTGAAAAGTTTCAATGGGAATGGGAAGAATTGGGACAAAAATTGGAAAATTTTTCAGGGACTTTGAAAAAATTTCAACTGGAATTTTAGCCATTTTTTGACGTGAAATTGTAAACATGTGGACATGGATTTTGAAAATTCTAGAGAGAATTTTAAAAGCTTCAACAGAATTTCCACAATTTTGAGAGGGATTTGAAAAGTTTCAATGGGAATGGGAAGAATTGGGACAAAAATTGGAAAATTTTGAAGGGACTTTGAAAAAATTTCAACTGGAATTTTAGCCATTTTTTGACGTGAAATTGTAAACATGTGGACATGGATTTTGAAAATTCTAGAGAGAATTTTAAAAGCTTCAACAGAATTTCAACAATTTTGAGAGGGATTTGAAAAGTTTCAATGGGAATGGGAAGAATTGGGACAAAAATTGGAAAATTTTGAAGGGACTTTGAAAAAATTTCAACTGGAATTTTAGCAATTTTTTGACGTGAAATTGTGAACATGTGGACATGGATTTTGAAAATTCTAGAGAGAATTTTAAAAGCTTCAACAGAATTTCAACAATTTTGAGAGGGATTTGAAAAGATCCAATGGGAATGGGAAGAATTGGGACAAAAATTGGAAAATTTTTAAGGGACTTTGAAAAAATTTCAACTGGAATTTTAGCAATTTTTTAATGTGAAATTGTAAACATGTGGACATGGATTTTGAAAATTCTAGAGAGAATTTTAAAAGCTTCAACAGAATTTCAACAATTTTGAGAGGGATTTGAAAAGTTTCAATGGGAATGGGAAGAATTGGGACAAAAATTGGAAAATTTTTAAGGGACTTTGAAAAAATTTCAACTGGAATTTTAGCCATTTTTTGACGTGAAATTGTAAACATGTGGCCATGGATTTTGAAAATTCTAGAGAGAATTTTAAAAGCTTCAACAGAATTTCAACAGTTTTGAGAGGGATTTGAAAAGTTTCAATGGGAATGGGAAGAATTGGGACAAAAATTGGAAAATTTTTAAGGGACTTTGAAAAAATTTCAACTGGAATTTTAGCCATTTTTTGACGTGAAATTGTAAACATGTGGACATGGATTTTGAAAATTCTAGAGAGAATTTTAAAAGCTTCAAGAGAATTTCAACAATTTTGAGAGGGATTTGAAAAGTTTCAATGGGAATGGGAAGAATTGGGACAAAAATTGGAAAATTTTTAAGGGACTTTGAAAAAATTTCAACTGGCATTTTAGCCATTTTTTGACGTGAAATTGTGAACATGTGGACATGGATTTTGAAAATTCTAGAGAGAATTTTAAAAGCTTCAACAGAATTTCCACAATTTTGAGAGGGATTTGAAAAGTTTCAATGGGAATGGGAAGAATTGGGACAAAAATTGGAAAATTTTTAAGGGACTTTGAAAAAATTTCAACTGGAATTTTAGCCATTTTTTAATGTGAAATTGTAAACATGTGGACATGGATTTTGAAAATTCTAGAGAGAATTTTAAAAGCTTCAAGAGAATTTCAACAATTTTGAGAGGGATTTGAAAAGTTTCAATGGGAATGGGAAGAATTGGGACAAAAATTGGAAAATTTTTAAGGGACTTTGAAAAAATTTCAACTGGAATTTTAGCCATTTTTTGACGTGAAATTGTAAACATGTGGACATGGATTTTGAAAATTCTAGAGAGAATTTTAAAAGCTTCAACAGAATTTCAACAATTTTGAGAGGGATTTGAAAAGTTTCAATGGGAATGGGAAGAATTGGGACAAAAATTGGAAAATTTTTAAGGGACTTTGAAAAAATTTCAACTGGAATTTTAGCCATTTTTTGACGTGAAATTGTAAACATGTGGACATGGATTTTGAAAATTCTAGAGAGAATTTTAAAAGCTTCAACAGAATTTCAACAATTTTGAGAGGGATTTGAAAAGTTTCAACGGGAATGGGAAGAATTGGGACAAAAATTGGAAAATTTTTAAGGGACTTTGAAAAAATTTCAACTGGAATTTTAGCCATTTTTTGACGTGAAATTGTAAACATGTGGCCATGGATTTTGAAAATTCTAGAGAGAATTTTAAAAGCTTCAAGAGAATTTCAACAATTTTGAGAGGGATTTGAAAAGTTTCAATGGGAAGGGGAAGAATTGGGACAAAAATTGGAAAATTTTTAAGGGACTTTGAAAAAATTTCAACTGGCATTTTAGCCATTTTTTGACGTGAAATTGTGAACATGTGGACATGGATTTTGAAAATTCTAGAGAGAATTTTAAAAGCTTCAACAGAATTTCCACAATTTTGAGAGGGATTTGAAAAGTTTCAATGGGAATGGGAAGAATTGGGACAAAAATTGGAAAATTTTTAAGGGACTTTGAAAAAATTTCAACTGGAATTTTAGCCATTTTTTAATGTGAAATTGTAAACATGTGGACATGGATTTTGAAAATTCTAGAGAGAATTTTAAAAGCTTCAACAGAATTTCCACAATTTTGAGAGGGATTTGAAAAGTTTCAATGGGAATGGGAAGAATTGGGACAAAAATTGGAAAATTTTTAAGGGACTTTGAAAAAATTTCAACTGGAATTTTAGCCATTTTTTGACGTGAAATTGTAAACATGTGGACATGGATTTTGAAAATTCTAGAGAGAATTTTAAAAGCTTCAACAGAATTTCAACAATTTTGAGAGGGATTTGAAAAGTTTCAATGGGAATGGGAAGAATTGGGACAAAAATTGGAAAATTTTTAAGGGACTTTGAAAAAATTTCAACTGGAATTTTAGCCATTTTTTGACGTGAAATTGTAAACATGTGGCCATGGATTTTGAAAATTCTAGAGAGAATTTTAAAAGCTTCAAGAGAATTTCAACAATTTTGAGAGGGATTTGAAAAGTTTCAATGGGAATGGGAAGAATTGGGACAAAAATTGGAAAATTTTTAAGGGACTTTGAAAAAATTTCAACTGGAATTTTAGCCATTTTTTGACGTGAAATTGTAAACATGTGGCCATGGATTTTGAAAATTCTAGAGAGAATTTTAAAAGCTTCAAGAGAATTTCAACAATTTTGAGAGGGATTTGAAAAGTTTCAATGGGAATGGGAAGAATTGGGACAAAAATTGGAAAATTTTTAAGGGACTTTGAAAAAATTTCAACTGGCATTTTAGCCATTTTTTGACGTGAAATTGTGAACATGTGGACATGGATTTTGAAAATTCTAGAGAGAATTTTAAAAGCTTCAACAGAATTTCCACAATTTTGAGAGGGATTTGAAAAGTTTCAATGGGAATGGGAAGAATTGGGACAAAAATTGGAAAATTTTTAAGGGACTTTGAAAAAATTTCAACTGGAATTTTAGCCATTTTTTAATGTGAAATTGTAAACATGTGGACATGGATTTTGAAAATTCTAGAGAGAATTTTAAAAGCTTCAAGAGAATTTCAACAATTTTGAGAGGGATTTGAAAAGTTTCAATGGGAATGGGAAGAATTGGGACAAAAATTGGAAAATTTTTAAGGGACTTTGAAAAAATTTCAACTGGAATTTTAGCCATTTTTTGACGTGAAATTGTAAACATGTGGACATGGATTTTGAAAATTCTAGAGAGAATTTTAAAAGCTTCAACAGAATTTCAACAATTTTGAGAGGGATTTGAAAAGTTTCAATGGGAATGGGAAGAATTGGGACAAAAATTGGAAAATTTTTAAGGGACTTTGAAAAAATTTCAACTGGAATTTTAGCCATTTTTTGACGTGAAATTGTAAACATGTGGACATGGATTTTGAAAATTCTAGAGAGAATTTTAAAAGCTTCAAGAGAATTTCAACAATTTTGAGAGGGATTTGAAAAGTTTCAACGGGAATGGGAAGAATTGGGACAAAAATTGGAAAATTTTTAAGGGACTTTGAAAAAATTTCAACTGGAATTTTAGCCATTTTTTGACGTGAAATTGTAAACATGTGGCCATGGATTTTGAAAATTCTAGAGAGAATTTTAAAAGCTTCAAGAGAATTTCAACAATTTTGAGAGGGATTTGAAAAGTTTCAATGGGAATGGGAAGAATTGGGACAAAAATTGGAAAATTTTTAAGGGACTTTGAAAAAATTTCAACTGGAATTTTAGCCATTTTTTGACGTGAAATTGTAAACATGTGGCCATGGATTTTGAAAATTCTAGAGAGAATTTTAAAAGCTTCAACAGAATTTCCACAATTTTGAGAGGGATTTGAAAAGTTTCAATGGGAATGGGAAGAATTGGGACAAAAATTGGAAAATTTTGAAGGGACTTTGAAAAAATTTCAACTGGAATTTTAGCCATTTTTTGACGTGAAATTGTAAACATGTGGACATGGATTTTGAAAATTCTAGAGAGAATTTTAAAAGCTTCAAGAGAATTTCAACAATTTTGAGAGGGATTTGAAAAGTTTCAATGGGAATGGGAAGAATTGGGACAAAAATTGGAAAATTTTTAAGGGACTTTGAAAAAATTTCAACTGGCATTTTAGCCATTTTTTGACGTGAAATTGTGAACATGTGGACATGGATTTTGAAAATTCTAGAGAGAATTTTAAAAGCTTCAACAGAATTTCCACAATTTTGAGAGGGATTTGAAAAGTTTCAATGGGAATGGGAAGAATTGGGACAAAAATTGGAAAATTTTTAAGGGACTTTGAAAAAATTTCAACTGGAATTTTAGCAATTTTTTGACGTGGAATTGTAAACATGTGGACATGGATTTTGAAAATTCTAGAGAGAATTTTAAAAGCTTCAAGAGAATTTCAACAATTTTGAGAGGGATTTGAAAAGTTTCAATGGGAATGGGAAGAATTGGGACAAAAATTGGAAAATTTTTAAGGGACTTTGAAAAAATTTCAACTGGAATTTTAGCCATTTTTTGACGTGAAATTGTAAACATGTGGACATGGATTTTGAAAATTCTAGAGAGAATTTTAAAAGCTTCAACAGAATTTCAACAATTTTGAGAGGGATTTGAAAAGTTTCAATGGGAATGGGAAGAATTGGGACAAAAATTGGAAAATTTTTAAGGGACTTTGAAAAAATTTCAACTGGAATTTTAGCCATTTTTTGACGTGAAATTGTAAACATGTGGCCATGGATTTTGAAAATTCTAGAGAGAATTTTAAAAGCTTCAAGAGAATTTCCACAATTTTGAGAGGGATTTGAAAAGTTTCAATGGGAATGGGAAGAATTGGGACAAAAATTGGAAAATTTTTAAGGGACTTTGAAAAAATTTCAACTGGAATTTTAGCCATTTTTTGACGTGAAATTGTAAACATGTGGACATGGATTTTGAAAATTCTAGAGAGAATTTTAAAAGCTTCAAGAGAATTTCAACAATTTTGAGAGGGATTTGAAAAGTTTCAATGGGAATGGGAAGAATTGGGACAAAAATTGGAAAATTTTTAAGGGACTTTGAAAAAATTTCAACTGGCATTTTAGCCATTTTTTGACGTGAAATTGTGAACATGTGGACATGGATTTTGAAAATTCTAGAGAGAATTTTAAAAGCTTCAAGAGAATTTCAACAATTTTGAGAGGGATTTGAAAAGTTTCAATGGGAATGGGAAGAATTGGGACAAAAATTGGAAAATTTTTAAGGGACTTTGAAAAAATTTCAACTGGAATTTTAGCCATTTTTTTACGTGAAATTGTAAACATGTGGACATGGATTTTGAAAATTCTAGAGAGAATTTTAAAAGCTTCAAGAGAATTTCAACAATTTTGAGAGGGATTTGAAAAGTTTCAACGGGAATGGGAAGAATTGGGACAAAAATTGGAAAATTTTTAAGGGACTTTGAAAAAATTTCAACTGGAATTTTAGCCATTTTTTGACGTGAAATTGTAAACATGTGGACATGGATTTTGAAAATTCTAGAGAGAATTTTTAAAGCTTCAACAGAATTTCAACAATTTTGAGAGGGATTTGAAAAGTTTCAATGGGAATGGGAAGAATTGGGACAAAAATTGGAAAATTTTTAAGGGACTTTGAAAAAATTTCAACTGGAATTTTAGCCATTTTTTGACGTGAAATTGTAAACATGTGGACATGGATTTTGAAAATTCTAGAGAGAATTTTAAAAGCTTCAAGAGAATTTCAACAATTTTGAGAGGGATTTGAAAAGATTCAATGGGAATGGGAAGAATTGGGACAAAAATTGGAAAATTTTTAAGGGACTTTGAAAAAATTTCAACTGGAATTTTAGCCATTTTTTTATGTGAAATTGTAAACATGTGGACATGGATTTTGAAAATTCTAGAGAGAATTTTAAAAGCTTCAAGAGAATTTCAACAATTTTGAGAGGGATTTGAAAAGTTTCAATGGGAATGGGAAGAATTGGGACAAAAATTGGAAAATTTTTAAGGGACTTTGAAAAAATTTCAACTGGAATTTTAGCCATTTTTTGACGTGAAATTGTAAACATGTGGACATGGATTTTGAAAATTCTAGAGAGAATTTTAAAAGCTTCAAGAGAATTTCCACAATTTTGAGAGGGATTTGAAAAGTTTCAATGGGAATGGGAAGAATTGGGACAAAAATTGGAAAATTTTTAAGGGACGTTGAAAAAATTTCAACTGGCATTTTAGCCATTTTTTGACGTGAAATTGTAAACATGTGGCCATGGATTTTGAAAATTCTAGAGAGAATTTTAAAAGCTTCAACAGAATTTCCACAATTTTGAGAGGGATTTGAAAAGTTTCAATGGGAATGGGAAGAATTGGGACAAAAATTGGAAAATTTTTAAGGGACTTTGAAAAAATTTCAACTGGAATTTTAGCCATTTTTTTATGTGAAATTGTAAACATGTGGACATGGATTTTGAAAATTCTAGAGAGAATTTTAAAAGCTTCAAGAGAATTTCCACAATTTTGAGAGGGATTTGAAAAGTTTCAATGGGAATGGGAAGAATTGGGACAAAAATTGGAAAATTTTTAAGGGACTTTGAAAAAATTTCAACTGGAATTTTAGCCATTTTTTGACGTGAAATTGTAAACATGTGGACATGGATTTTGAAAATTCTAGAGAGAATTTTAAAAGCTTCAAGAGAATTTCAACAATTTTGAGAGGGATTTGAAAAGTTTCAATGGGAATGGGAAGAATTGGGACAAAAATTGGAAAATTTTTCAGGGACTTTGAAAAAATTTCAACTGGAATTTTAGCCATTTTTTGGCGTGAAATTGTAAACATGTGGACATGGATTTTGAAAATTCTAGAGAGAATTTTAAAAGCTTCAAGAGAATTTCAACAATTTTGAGAGGGATTTGAAAAGTTTCAATGGGAATGGGAAGAATTGGGACAAAAATTGGAAAATTTTTAAGGGACTTTGAAAAAATTTCAACTGGAATTTTAGCCATTTTTTGACGTGAAATTGTAAACATGTGGCCATGGATTTTGAAAATTCTAGAGAGAATTTTAAAAGCTTCAACAGAATTTCAACAATTTTGAGAGGGATTTGAAAAGATCCAATGGGAATGGGAAGAATTGGGACAAAAATTGGAAAATTTTTAAGGGACTTTGAAAAAATTTCAACTGGAACTTTAGCAATTTTTTTATGTGAAATTGTAAACATGTTGAAGTGGATTTTGAAAATTCTAGAGAGAATTTTAAAAGCTTCAACAGAATTTCAACAATTTTGAGAGGGATTTGAAAAGTTTCAATGGGAATGGGAAGAATTGGGACAAAAATTGGAAAATTTTTAAGGGACTTTGAAAAAATTTCAACTGGAATTTTAGCCATTTTTTCACGTGAAATTGTAAACATGTGGCCATGGATTTTGAAAATTCTAGAGAGAATTTTAAAAGCTTCAACAGAATTTCAACAATTTTGAGAGGGATTTGAAAAGTTTCAATGGGAATGGGAAGAATTGGGACAAAAATTGGAAAATTTTTAAGGGACTTTGAAAAAATTTCAACTGGAATTTTAGCCATTTTTTGACGTGAAATTGTAAACATGTGGCCATGGATTTTGAAAATTCTAGAGAGAATTTTAAAAGCTTCAACAGATTTTCAACAATTTTGAGAGGGATTTGAAAAGATTCAATGGGAATGGGAAGAATTGGGACAAAAATTGGAAAATTTTTAAGGGACTTTGAAAAAATTTCAACTGGAATTTTAGCAATTTTTTTATGTGAAATTGTAAACATGTTGAAGTGGATTTTGAAAATTCTAGAGAGAATTTTAAAAGCTTCAACAGAATTTCAACAATTTTGAGAGGGATTTGAAAAGTTTCAATGGGAATGGGAAGAATTGGGACAAAAATTGGAAAATTTTTAAGGGACTTTGAAAAAATTTCAACTGGAATTTTAGCCATTTTTTTACGTGAAATTGTAAACATGTGGACATGGATTTTGAAAATTCTAGAGAGAATTTTAAAAGCTTCAACAGAATTTCCACAATTTTGAGAGGGATTTGAAAAGTTTCAATGGGAATGGGAAGAATTGGGACAAAAATTGGAAAATTTTGAAGGGACTTTGAAAAAATTTCAACTGGAATTTTAGCCATTTTTTGACGTGAAATTGTAAACATGTGGCCATGGATTTTGAAAATTCTAGAGAGAATTTTAAAAGCTTCAAGAGAATTTCAACAATTTTGAGAGGGATTTGAAAAGTTTCAATGGGAATGGGAAGAATTGGGACGAAAATTGGAAAATTTTTAAGGGACTTTGAAAAAATTTCAACTGGCATTTTAGCCATTTTTTGACGTGAAATTGTAAACATGTGGACATGGATTTTGAAAATTCTAGAGAGAATTTTAAAAGCTTCAAGAGAATTTCCACAATTTTGAGAGGGATTTGAAAAGTTTCAATGGGAATGGGAAGAATTGGGACAAAAATTGGAAAATTTTTAAGGGACTTTGAAAAAATTTCAACTGGAATTTTAGCCATTTTTTGACGTGAAATTGTAAACATGTGGCCATGGATTTTGAAAATTCTAGAGAGAATTTTAAAAGCTTCAACAGAATTTCAACAGTTTTGAGAGGGATTTGAAAAGTTTCAATGGGAATGGGAAGAATTGGGACAAAAATTGGAAAATTTTTAAGGGACTTTGAAAAAATTTCAACTGGAATTTTAGCCATTTTTTGACGTGAAATTGTAAACATGTGGACATGGATTTTGAAAATTCTAGAGAGAATTTTAAAAGCTTCAAGAGAATTTCCACAATTTTGAGAGGGATTTGAAAAGTTTCAATGGGAATGGGAAGAATTGGGACAAAAATTGGAAAATTTTTAAGGGACTTTGAAAAAATTTCAACTGGAATTTTAGCCATTTTTTTTATGTGAAATTGTAAACATGTGGACATGGATTTTGAAAATTCTAGAGAGAATTTTAAAAGCTTCAACAGAATTTCAACAATTTTGAGAGGGATTTGAAAAGTTTCAATGGGAATGGGAAGAATTGGGACAAAAATTGGAAAATTTTTAAGGGACTTTGAAAAAATTTCAACTGGAATTTTAGCCATTTTTTGACGTGAAATTGTAAACATGTGGACATGGATTTTGAAAATTCTAGAGAGAATTTTAAAAGCTTCAACAGAATTTCAACAATTTTGAGAGGGATTTGAAAAGTTTCAATGGGAATGGGAAGAATTGGGACAAAAATTGGAAAATTTTTAAGGGACTTTGAAAAAATTTCAACCTGCATTTTAGACATTTTTTGACGTGAAATTGTGAACATGTGGACATGGATTTTGAAAATTCTAGAGAGAATTTTAAAAGCTTCAACAGAATTTCCACAATTTTAAGAGGGATTTGAAAAGTTTCAATGGGAATGGGAAGAATTGGGACAAAAATTGGAAAATTTTTCAGGGACTTTGAAAAAATTTCAACTGGAATTTTAGCCATTTTTTTATGTGAAATTGTAAACATGTGGACATGGATTTTGAAAATTCTAGAGAGAATTTTAAAAGCTTCAACAGAATTTCAACAATTTTGAGAGGGATTTGAAAAGTTTCAATGGGAATGGGAAGAATTGGGACAAAAATTGGAAAATTTTTAAGGGACTTTGAAAAAATTTCAACTGGAATTTTAGCCATTTTTTGACGTGAAATTGTCAACATGTGGACATGGATTTTGAAAATTCTAGAGAGAATTTTAAAAGCTTCAACAGAATTTCAACAATTTTGAGAGGGATTTGAAAAGTTTCAATGGGAATGGGAAGAATTGGGACAAAAATTGGAAAATTTTTAAGGGACTTTGAAAAAATTTCAACTGGAATTTTAGCCATTTTTTGACGTGAAATTGTAAACATGTGGCCATGGATTTTGAAAATTCTAGAGAGAATTTTAAAAGCTTCAAGAGAATTTCAACAATTTTGAGAGGGATTTGAAAAGTTTCAATGGGAATGGGAAGAATTGGGACAAAAATTGGAAAATTTTTAAGGGACTTTGAAAAAATTTCAACTGGCATTTTAGCCATTTTTTGACGTGAAATTGTAAACATGTGGCCATGGATTTTGAAAATTCTAGAGAGAATTTTAAAAGCTTCAAGAGAATTTCAACAATTTTGAGAGGGATTTGAAAAGTTTCAATGGGAATGGGAAGAATTGGGACAAAAATTGGAAAATTTTTAAGGGACTTTGAAAAAATTTCAACTGGAATTTTAGCCATTTTTTGACGTGAAATTGTAAACATGTGGCCATGGATTTTGAAAATTCTAGAGAGAATTTTAAAAGCTTCAACAGAATTTCCACAATTTTGAGAGGGATTTGAAAAGTTTCAATGGGAATGGGAAGAATTGGGACAAAAATTGGAAAATTTTTCAGGGACTTTGAAAAAATTTCAACTGGCATTTTAGCCATTTTTTGACGTGAAATTGTAAACATGTGGACATGGATTTTGAAAATTCTAGAGAGAATTTTAAAAGCTTCAAGAGAATTTCAACAATTTTGAGAGGGATTTGAAAAGTTTCAATGGGAATGGGAAGAATTGGGACAAAAATTGGAAAATTTTTAAGGGACTTTGAAAAAATTTCAACTGGAATTTTAGCCATTTTTTGACGTGAAATTGTAAACATGTGGACATGGATTTTGAAAATTCTAGAGAGAATTTTAAAAGCTTCAAGAGAATTTCAACAATTTTGAGAGGGATTTGAAAAGTTTCAATGGGAATGGGAAGAATTGGGACAAAAATTGGAAAATTTTTAAGGGACTTTGAAAAAATTTCAACTGGCATTTTAGCCATTTTTTGACGTGAAATTGTAAACATGTGGACATGGATTTTGAAAATTCTAGAGAGAATTTTAAAAGCTTCAAGAGAATTTCAACAATTTTGAGAGGGATTTGAAAAGTTTCAATGGGAATGGGAAGAATTGGGACAAAAATTGGAAAATTTTTAAGGGACTTTGAAAAAATTTCAACTGGAATTTTAGCCATTTTTTGACGTGAAATTGTAAACATGTGGCCATGGATTTTGAAAATTCTAGAGAGAATTTTAAAAGCTTCAAGAGAATTTCAACAATTTTGAGAGGGATTTGAAAAGTTTCAATGGGAATGGGAAGAATTGGGACAAAAATTGGAAAATTTTTAAGGGACTTTGAAAAAATTTCAACTGGCATTTTAGCCATTTTTTGACGTGAAATTGTAAACATGTGGACATGGATTTTGAAAATTCTAGAGAGAATTTTAAAAGCTTCAAGAGAATTTCCACAATTTTGAGAGGGATTTGAAAAGTTTCAATGGGAATGGGAAGAATTGGGACAAAAATTGGAAAATTTTTAAGGGACTTTGAAAAAATTTCAACTGGAATTTTAGCCATTTTTTGACGTGAAATTGTAAACATGTGGCCATGGATTTTGAAAATTCTAGAGAGAATTTTAAAAGCTTCAACAGAATTTCAACAGTTTTGAGAGGGATTTGAAAAGTTTCAATGGGAATGGGAAGAATTGGGACAAAAATTGGAAAATTTTTAAGGGACTTTGAAAAAATTTCAACTGGAATTTTAGCCATTTTTTGACGTGAAATTGTAAACACGTGGACATGGATTTTGAAAATTCTAGAGAGAATTTTAAAAGCTTCAAGAGAATTTCCACAATTTTGAGAGGGATTTGAAAAGTTTCAGTGGGAATGGGAAGAATTGGGACAAAAATTGGAAAATTTTTCAGGGACTTTGAAAAAATTTCAACTGGAATTTTAGCCATTTTTTTTATGTGAAATTGTAAACATGTGGACATGGATTTTGAAAATTCTAGAGAGAATTTTAAAAGCTTCAACAGAATTTCAACAATTTTGAGAGGGATTTGAAAAGTTTCAATGGGAATGGGAAGAATTGGGACAAAAATTGGAAAATTTTTAAGGGACTTTGAAAAAATTTCAACTGGAATTTTAGCCATTTTTTGACGTGAAATTGTAAACATGTGGACATGGATTTTGAAAATTCTAGAGAGAATTTTAAAAGCTTCAACAGAATTTCAACAATTTTGAGAGGGATTTGAAAAGTTTCAATGGGAATGGGAAGAATTGGGACAAAAATTGGAAAATTTTTAAGGGACTTTGAAAAAATTTCAACCTGCATTTTAGCCATTTTTTGACGTGAAATTGTGAACATGTGGACATGGATTTTGAAAATTCTAGAGAGAATTTTAAAAGCTTCAACAGAATTTCCACAATTTTAAGAGGGATTTGAAAAGTTTCAATGGGAATGGGAAGAATTGGGACAAAAATTGGAAAATTTTTAAGGGACTTTGAAAAAATTTCAACTGGAATTTTAGCAATTTTTTGACGTGAAATTGTAAACATGTGGACATGGATTTTGAAAATTCTAGAGAGAATTTTAAAAGCTTCAAGAGAATTTCAACAATTTTGAGAGGGATTTGAAAAGTTTCAATGGGAATGGGAAGAATTGGGACAAAAATTGGAAAATTTTTAAGGGACTTTGAAAAAATTTCAACTGGAATTTTAGCCATTTTTTGACGTGAAATTGTAAACATGTGGCCATGGATTTTGAAAATTCTAGAGAGAATTTTAAAAGCTTCAAGAGAATTTCAACAATTTTGAGAGGGATTTGAAAAGTTTCAATGGGAATGGGAAGAATTGGGACAAAAATTGGAAAATTTTTAAGGGACTTTGAAAAAATTTCAACTGGCATTTTAGCCATTTTTTGACGTGAAATTGTAAACATGTGGACATGGATTTTGAAAATTCTAGAGAGAATTTTAAAAGCTTCAAGAGAATTTCCACAATTTTGAGAGGGATTTGAAAAGTTTCAATGGGAATGGGAAGAATTGGGACAAAAATTGGAAAATTTTTAAGGGACTTTGAAAAAATTTCAACTGGAATTTTAGCCATTTTTTGACGTGAAATTGTAAACATGTGGCCATGGATTTTGAAAATTCTAGAGAGAATTTTAAAAGCTTCAACAGAATTTCAACAGTTTTGAGAGGGATTTGAAAAGTTTCAATGGGAATGGGAAGAATTGGGACAAAAATTGGAAAATTTTTAAGGGACTTTGAAAAAATTTCAACTGGAATTTTAGCCATTTTTTGACGTGAAATTGTAAACACGTGGACATGGATTTTGAAAATTCTAGAGAGAATTTTAAAAGCTTCAAGAGAATTTCCACAATTTTGAGAGGGATTTGAAAAGTTTCAGTGGGAATGGGAAGAATTGGGACAAAAATTGGAAAATTTTTCAGGGACTTTGAAAAAATTTCAACTGGAATTTTAGCCATTTTTTTTATGTGAAATTGTAAACATGTGGACATGGATTTTGAAAATTCTAGAGAGAATTTTAAAAGCTTCAACAGAATTTCAACAATTTTGAGAGGGATTTGAAAAGTTTCAATGGGAATGGGAAGAATTGGGACAAAAATTGGAAAATTTTTAAGGGACTTTGAAAAAATTTCAACTGGAATTTTAGCCATTTTTTGACGTGAAATTGTAAACATGTGGACATGGATTTTGAAAATTCTAGAGAGAATTTTAAAAGCTTCAACAGAATTTCAACAATTTTGAGAGGGATTTGAAAAGTTTCAATGGGAATGGGAAGAATTGGGACAAAAATTGGAAAATTTTTAAGGGACTTTGAAAAAATTTCAACCTGCATTTTAGCCATTTTTTGACGTGAAATTGTGAACATGTGGACATGGATTTTGAAAATTCTAGAGAGAATTTTAAAAGCTTCAACAGAATTTCCACAATTTTAAGAGGGATTTGAAAAGTTTCAATGGGAATGGGAAGAATTGGGACAAAAATTGGAAAATTTTTAAGGGACTTTGAAAAAATTTCAACTGGAATTTTAGCCATTTTTTTATGTGAAATTGTGAACATGTGGACATGGATTTTGAAAATTCTAGAGAGAATTTTAAAAGCTTCAAGAGAATTTCCACAATTTTGAGAGGGATTTGAAAAGTTTCAATGGGAATGGGAAGAATTGGGACAAAAATTGGAAAATTTTTAAGGGACTTTGAAAAAATTTCAACTGGAATTTTAGCCATTTTTTGACGTGAAATTGTAAACATGTGGACATGGATTTTGAAAATTCTAGAGAGAATTTTAAAAGCTTCAAGAGAATTTCAACAATTTTGAGAGGGATTTGAAAAGTTTCAATGGGAATGGGAAGAATTGGGACAAAAATTGGAAAATTTTTAAGGGACTTTGAAAAAATTTCAACTGGAATTTTAGCATTTTTTTGACGTGAAATTGTAAACATGTGGACATGGATTTTGAAAATTCTAGAGAGAATTTTAAAAGCTTCAAGAGAATTTCAACAATTTTGAGAGGGATTTGAAAAGTTTCAATGGGAATGGGAAGAATTGGGACAAAAATTGGAAAATTTTGAAGGGACTTTGAAAAAATTTCAACTGGAATTTTAGCCATTTTTTGACGTGAAATTGTAAACATGTGGCCATGGATTTTGAAAATTCTAGAGAGAATTTTAAAAGCTTCAAGAGAATTTCAACAATTTTGAGAGGGATTTGAAAAGTTTCAATGGGAATGGGAAGAATTGGGACAAAAATTGGAAAATTTTTAAGGGACTTTGAAAAAATTTCAACTGGAATTTTAGCCATTTTTTGACGTGAAATTGTAAACATGTGGACATGGATTTTGAAAATTCTAGAGAGAATTTTAAAAGCTTCAAGAGAATTTCAACAATTTTGAGAGGGATTTGAAAAGTTTCAATGGGAATGGGAAGAATTGGGACAAAAATTGGAAAATTTTTCAGGGACTTTGAAAAAATTTCAACTGGAATTTTAGCCATTTTTTGACGTGAAATTGTAAACATGTGGCCATGGATTTTGAAAATTCTAGAGAGAATTTTAAAAGCTTCAAGAGAATTTCAACAATTTTGAGAGGGATTTGAAAAGTTTCAATGGGAATGGGAAGAATTGGGACAAAAATTGGAAAATTTTTAAGGGACTTTGAAAAAATTTCAACTGGCATTTTAGCCATTTTTTGACGTGAAATTGTAAACATGTGGCCATGGATTTTGAAAATTCTAGAGAGAATTTTAAAAGCTTCAAGAGAATTTCCACAATTTTGAGAGGGATTTGAAAAGTTTCAATGGGAATGGGAAGAATTGGGACAAAAATTGGAAAATTTTTAAGGGACTTTGAAAAAATTTCAACTGGAATTTTAGCCATTTTTTGACGTGAAATTGTAAACATGTGGACATGGATTTTGAAAATTCTAGAGAGAATTTTTAAAGCTTCAACAGAATTTCAACAGTTTTGAGAGGGATTTGAAAAGTTTCAATGGGAATGGGAAGAATTGGGACAAAAATTGGAAAATTTTTCAGGGACTTTGAAAAAATTTCAACTGGAATTTTAGCCATTTTTTGACGTGAAATTGTAAACATGTGGACATGGATTTTGAAAATTCTAGAGAGAATTTTAAAAGCTTCAAGAGAATTTCCACAATTTTGAGAGGGATTTGAAAAGTTTCAATGGGAATGGGAAGAATTGGGACAAAAATTGGAAAATTTTTCAGGGACTTTGAAAAAATTTCAACTGGAATTTTAGCCATTTTTTTTATGTGAAATTGTAAACATGTGGACATGGATTTTGAAAATTCTAGAGAGAATTTTAAAAGCTTCAACAGAATTTCAACAATTTTGAGAGGGATTTGAAAAGTTTCAATGGGAATGGGAAGAATTGGGACAAAAATTGGAAAATTTTTAAGGGACTTTGAAAAAATTTCAACCTGCATTTTAGCCATTTTTTGACGTGAAATTGTGAACATGTGGACATGGATTTTGAAAATTCTAGAGAGAATTTTAAAAGCTTCAACAGAATTTCCACAATTTTAAGAGGGATTTGAAAAGTTTCAATGGGAATGGGAAGAATTGGGACAAAAATTGGAAAATTTTTAAGGGACTTTGAAAAAATTTCAACTGGAATTTTAGCCATTTTTTTATGTGAAATTGTGAACATGTGGACATGGATTTTGAAAATTCTAGAGAGAATTTTAAAAGCTTCAACAGAATTTCCACAATTTTGAGAGGGATTTGAAAAGTTTCAATGGGAATGGGAAGAATTGGGACAAAAATTGGAAAATTTTTAAGGGACTTTGAAAAAATTTCAACTGGAATTTTAGCCATTTTTTGACGTGAAATTGTAAACATGTGGACATGGATTTTGAAAATTCTAGAGAGAATTTTAAAAGCTTCAAGAGAATTTCAACAATTTTGAGAGGGATTTGAAAAGTTTCAATGGGAATGGGAAGAATTGGGACAAAAATTGGAAAATTTTTAAGGGACTTTGAAAAAATTTCAACTGGAATTTTAGCATTTTTTTGACGTGAAATTGTAAACATGTGGCCATGGATTTTGAAAATTCTAGAGAGAATTTTAAAAGCTTCAAGAGAATTTCAACAATTTTGAGAGGGATTTGAAAAGTTTCAATGGGAATGGGAAGAATTGGGACAAAAATTGGAAAATTTTTAAGGGACTTTGAAAAAATTTCAACTGGCATTTTAGCCATTTTTTGACGTGAAATTGTAAACATGTGGCCATGGATTTTGAAAATTCTAGAGAGAATTTTAAAAGCTTCAACAGAATTTCCACAATTTTGAGAGGGATTTGAAAAGTTTCAATGGGAATGGGAAGAATTGGGACAAAAATTGGAAAATTTTTAAGGGACTTTGAAAAAATTTCAACTGGAATTTTAGCCATTTTTTGACATGAAATTGTAAACATGTGGACATGGATTTTGAAAATTCTAGAGAGAATTTTAAAAGCTTCAACAGAATTTCAACAATTTTGAGAGGGATTTGAAAAGTTTCAATGGGAATGGGAAGAATTGGGACAAAAATTGGAAAATTTTTAAGGGACTTTGAAAAAATTTCAACTGGAATTTTAGCCATTTTTTGACGTGAAATTGTAAACATGTGGACATGGATTTTGAAAATTCTAGAGAGAATTTTAAAAGCTTCAACAGAATTTCAACAATTTTGAGAGGGATTTGAAAAGTTTCAATGGGAATGGGAAGAATTGGGACAAAAATTGGAAAATTTTTCAGGGACTTTGAAAAAATTTCAACTGGAATTTTAGCCATTTTTTGACGTGAAATTGTAAACATGTGGACATGGATTTTGAAAATTCTAGAGAGAATTTTAAAAGCTTCAAGAGAATTTCAACAATTTTGAGAGGGATTTGAAAAGTTTCAATGGGAATGGGAAGAATTGGGACAAAAATTGGAAAATTTTTAAGGGACTTTGAAAAAATTTCAACTGGCATTTTAGCCATTTTTTGACGTGAAATTGTAAACATGTGGACATGGATTTTGAAAATTCTAGAGAGAATTTTAAAAGCTTCAAGAGAATTTCCACAATTTTGAGAGGGATTTGAAAAGTTTCAATGGGAATGGGAAGAATTGGGACAAAAATTGGAAAATTTTGAAGGGACTTTGAAAAAATTTCAACTGGAATTTTAGCCATTTTTTGACGTGAAATTGTAAACATGTGGCCATGGATTTTGAAAATTCTAGAGAGAATTTTAAAAGCTTCAAGAGAATTTCAACAATTTTGAGAGGGATTTGAAAAGTTTCAATGGGAATGGGAAGAATTGGGACAAAAATTGGAAAATTTTTAAGGGACTTTGAAAAAATTTCAACTGGCATTTTAGCCATTTTTTGACGTGAAATTGTAAACATGTGGACATGGATTTTGAAAATTCTAGAGAGAATTTTAAAAGCTTCAAGAGAATTTCCACAATTTTGAGAGGGATTTGAAAAGTTTCAATGGGAATGGGAAGAATTGGGACAAAAATTGGAAAATTTTTAAGGGACTTTGAAAAAATTTCAACTGGAATTTTAGCCATTTTTTGACGTGAAATTGTAAACATGTGGCCATGGATTTTGAAAATTCTAGAGAGAATTTTAAAAGCTTCAAGAGAATTTCCACAATTTTGAGAGGGATTTGAAAAGTTTCAATGGGAATGGGAAGAATTGGGACAAAAATTGGAAAATTTTTAAGGGACTTTGAAAAAATTTCAACTGGAATTTTAGCCATTTTTTGACGTGAAATTGTAAACATGTGGCCATGGATTTTGAAAATTCTAGAGAGAATTTTAAAAGCTTCAACAGAATTTCAACAGTTTTGAGAGGGATTTGAAAAGTTTCAATGGGAATGGGAAGAATTGGGACAAAAATTGGAAAATTTTTAAGGGACTTTGAAAAAATTTCAACTGGAATTTTAGCCATTTTTTGACGTGAAATTGTAAACATGTGGACATGGATTTTGAAAATTCTAGAGAGAATTTTAAAAGCTTCAAGAGAATTTCCACAATTTTGAGAGGGATTTGAAAAGTTTCAATGGGAATGGGAAGAATTGGGACAAAAATTGGAAAATTTTTAAGGGACTTTGAAAAAATTTCAACTGGAATTTTAGCCATTTTTTTTATGTGAAATTGTAAACATGTGGACATGGATTTTGAAAATTCTAGAGAGAATTTTAAAAGCTTCAAGAGAATTTCAACAATTTTGAGAGGGATTTGAAAAGTTTCAATGGGAATGGGAAGAATTGGGACAAAAATTGGAAAATTTTTAAGGGACTTTGAAAAAATTTCAACTGGCATTTTAGCCATTTTTTGACGTGAAATTGTAAACATGTGGCCATGGATTTTGAAAATTCTAGAGAGAATTTTAAAAGCTTCAACAGAATTTCAACAATTTTGAGAGGGATTTGAAAAGTTTCAATGGGAATGGGAAGAATTGGGACAAAAATTGGAAAATTTTTAAGGGACTTTGAAAAAATTTCAACCTGCATTTTAGCCATTTTTTGACGTGAAATTGTGAACATGTGGACATGGATTTTGAAAATTCTAGAGAGAATTTTAAAAGCTTCAACAGAATTTCCACAATTTTAAGAGGGATTTGAAAAGTTTCAATGGGAATGGGAAGAATTGGGACAAAAATTGGAAAATTTTTCAGGGACTTTGAAAAAATTTCAACTGGAATTTTAGCCATTTTTTTATGTGAAATTGTGTACATGTGGACATGGATTTTGAAAATTCTAGAGAGAATTTTAAAAGCTTCAACAGAATTTCCACAATTTTGAGAGGGATTTGAAAAGTTTCAATGGGAATGGGAAGAATTGGGACAAAAATTGGAAAATTTTTAAGGGACTTTGAAAAAATTTCAACTGGAATTTTAGCCATTTTTTGACGTGAAATTGTAAACATGTGGACATGGATTTTGAAAATTCTAGAGAGAATTTTAAAAGCTTCAAGAGAATTTCAACAATTTTGAGAGGGATTTGAAAAGTTTCAATGGGAATGGGAAGAATTGGGACAAAAATTGGAAAATTTTTAAGGGACTTTGAAAAAATTTCAACTGGAATTTTAGCAATTTTTTGACGTGAAATTGTAAACATGTGGACATGGATTTTGAAAATTCTAGAGAGAATTTTAAAAGCTTCAAGAGAATTTCAACAATTTTGAGAGGGATTTGAAAAGTTTCAATGGGAATGGGAAGAATTAGGACAAAAATTGGAAAATTTTTAAGGGACTTTGAAAAAATTTCAACTGGAATTTTAGCAATTTTTTGACGTGAAATTGTAAACATGTGGACATGGATTTTGAAAATTCTAGAGAGAATTTTAAAAGCTTCAACAGAATTTCAACAATTTTGAGAGGGATTTGAAAAGTTTCAATGGGAATGGGAAGAATTGGGACGAAAATTGGAAAATTTTTAAGGGACTTTGAAAAAATTTCAACTGGAATTTTAGCCATTTTTTGACGTGAAATTGTAAACATGTGGCCATGGATTTTGAAAATTCTAGAGAGAATTTTAAAAGCTTCAAGAGAATTTCAACAATTTTGGGAGGGATTTGAAAAGTTTCAATGGGAATGGGAAGAATTGGGACAAAAATTGGAAAATTTTTAAGGGACTTTGAAAAAATTTCAACTGGAATTTTAGCAATTTTTTAATGTGAAATTGTAAACATGTGGCCATGGATTTTGAAAATTCTAGAGAGAATTTTTAAAGCTTCAAGAGAATTTCAACAATTTTGAGAGGGATTTGAAAAGTTTCAATGGGAATGGGAAGAATTGGGACAAAAATTGGAAAATTTTTCAGGGACTTTGAAAAAATTTCAACTGGAATTTTAGCCATTTTTTGACGTGAAATTGTAAACATGTGGCCATGGATTTTGAAAATTCTAGAGAGAATTTTAAAAGCTTCAAGAGAATTTCAACAATTTTGAGAGGGATTTGAAAAGTTTCAATGGGAATGGGAAGAATTGGGACAAAAATTGGAAAATTTTTAAGGGACTTTGAAAAAATTTCAACTGGAATTTTAGCCATTTTTTGACGTGAAATTGTAAACATGTGGACATGGATTTTGAAAATTCTAGAGAGAATTTTAAAAGCTTCAACAGAATTTCAACAATTTTGAGAGGGATTTGAAAAGTTTCAATGGGAATGGGAAGAATTGGGACGAAAATTGGAAAATTTTTAAGGGACTTTGAAAAAATTTCAACTGGAATTTTAGCAATTTTTTGACGTGAAATTGTAAACATGTGGCCATGGATTTTGAAAATTCTAGAGAGAATTTTAAAAGCTTCAACAGAATTTCCACAGTTTTGAGAGGGATTTGAAAAGTTTCAATGGGAATGGGAAGAATTGGGACAAAAATTGGAAAATTTTGAAGGGACTTTGAAAAAATTTCAACTGGAATTTTAGCCATTTTTTGACGTGAAATTGTAAACATGTGGACATGGATTTTGAAAATTCTAGAGAGAATTTTAAAAGCTTCAACAGAATTTCAACAATTTTGAGAGGGATTTGAAAAGTTTCAATGGGAATGGGAAGAATTGGGACAAAAATTGGAAAATTTTTAAGGGACTTTGAAAAAATTTCAACTGGAATTTTAGCCATTTTTTTTATGTGAAATTGTAAACATGTGGCCATGGATTTTGAAAATTCTAGAGAGAATTTTAAAAGCTTCAAGAGAATTTCAACAATTTTGAGAGGGATTTGAAAAGTTTCAATGGGAATGGGAAGAATTGGGACAAAAATTGGAAAATTTTTAAGGGACTTTGAAAAAATTTCAACTGGAATTTTAGCCATTTTTTTATGTGAAATTGTAAACATGTGGCCATGGATTTTGAAAATTCTAGAGAGAATTTTAAAAGCTTCAAGAGAATTTCAACAATTTTGAGAGGGATTTGAAAAGTTTCAATGGGAATGGGAAGAATTGGGACAAAAATTGGAAAATCTTTAAGGGACTTTGAAAAAATTTCAACTGGAATTTTAGCAATTTTTTGACGTGAAATTGTGAACATGTGGCCATGGATTTTGAAAATTCTAGAGAGAATTTTAAAAGCTTCAAGAGAATTTCAACAATTTTGAGAGGGATTTGAAAAGTTTCAATGGGAATGGGAAGAATTGGGACAAAAATTGGAAAATTTTTAAGGGACTTTGAAAAAATTTCAACTGGAATTTTAGCCATTTTTTGACGTGAAATTGTAAACATGTGGCCATGGATTTTGAAAATTCTAGAGAGAATTTTAAAAGCTTCAACAGAATTTCAACAGTTTTGAGAGGGATTTGAAAAGTTTCAATGGGAATGGGAAGAATTGGGACGAAAATTGGAAAATTTTTAAGGGACTTTGAAAAAATTTCAACTGGAATTTTAGCCATTTTTTGACGTGAAATTGTAAACATGTGGACATGGATTTTGAAAATTCTAGAGAGAATTTTAAAAGCTTCAACAGAATTTCAACAATTTTGAGAGGGATTTGAAAAGTTTCAATGGGAATGGGAAGAATTGGGACAAAAATTGGAAAATTTTTCAGGGACTTTGAAAAAATTTCAACTGGAATTTTAGCAATTTTTTGACGTGAAATTGTAAACATGTGGACATGGATTTTGAAAATTCTAGAGAGAATTTTAAAAGCTTCAAGAGAATTTCAACAATTTTGAGAGGGATTTGAAAAGTTTCAATGGGAATGGGAAGAATTGGGACAAAAATTGGAAAATTTTTAAGGGACTTTGAAAAAATTTCAACTGGCATTTTAGCCATTTTTTGACGTGAAATTGTGAACATGTGGACATGGATTTTGAAAATTCTAGAGAGAATTTTAAAAGCTTCAACAGAATTTCCACAATTTTGAGAGGGATTTGAAAAGTTTCAATGGGAATGGGAAGAATTGGGACAAAAATTGGAAAATTTTTAAGGGACTTTGAAAAAATTTCAACTGGAATTTTAGCCATTTTTTTACGTGAAATTGTAAACATGTGGACATGGATTTTGAAAATTCTAGAGAGAATTTTAAAAGCTTCAAGAGAATTTCAACAATTTTGAGAGGGATTTGAAAAGTTTCAATGGGAATGGGAAGAATTGGGACAAAAATTGGAAAATTTTTAAGGGACTTTGAAAAAATTTCAACTGGAATTTTAGCCATTTTTTGACGTGAAATTGTAAACATGTGGACATGGATTTTGAAAATTCTAGAGAGAATTTTTAAAGCTTCAACAGAATTTCAACAATTTTGAGAGGGATTTGAAAAGTTTCAATGGGAATGGGAAGAATTGGGACAAAAATTGGAAAATTTTTAAGGGACTTTGAAAAAATTTCAACTGGAATTTTAGCCATTTTTTGACGTGAAATTGTAAACATGTGGCCATGGATTTTGAAAATTCTAGAGAGAATTTTAAAAGCTTCAAGAGAATTTCAACAATTTTGAGAGGGATTTGAAAAGATTCAATGGGAATGGGAAGAATTGGGACAAAAATTGGAAAATTTTTAAGGGACTTTGAAAAAATTTCAACTGGCATTTTAGCCATTTTTTGACGTGAAATTGTGAACATGTGGACATGGATTTTGAAAATTCTAGAGAGAATTTTAAAAGCTTCAACAGAATTTCCACAATTTTAAGAGGGATTTGAAAAGTTTCAATGGGAATGGGAAGAATTGGGACGAAAATTGGAAAATTTTTAAGGGACTTTGAAAAAATTTCAACTGGAATTTTAGCAATTTTTTGACGTGAAATTGTAAACATGTGGACATGGATTTTGAAAATTCTAGAGAGAATTTTAAAAGCTTCAACAGAATTTCCACAATTTTGAGAGGGATTTGAAGAGTTTCAATGGGAATGGGAAGAATTGGGACGAAAATTGGAAAATTTTTAAGGGACTTTGAAAAAATTTCAACTGGAATTTTAGCCATTTTTTGACGTGAAATTGTAAACATGTGGACATGGATTTTGAAAATTCTAGAGAGAATTTTAAAAGCTTCAACAGAATTTCAACAGTTTTGAGAGGGATTTGAAAAGTTTCAATGGGAATGGGAAGAATTGGGACAAAAATTGGAAAATTTTTAAGGGACTTTGAAAAAATTTCAACTGGAATTTTAGCCATTTTTTGACGTGAAATTGTAAACATGTGGACATGGATTTTGAAAATTCTAGAGAGAATTTTAAAAGCTTCAAGAGAATTTCAACAATTTTGAGAGGGATTTGAAAAGTTTCAATGGGAATGGGAAGAATTGGGACAAAAATTGGAAAATTTTTAAGGGACTTTGAAAAAATTTCAACTGGCATTTTAGCCATTTTTTGACGTGAAATTGTAAACATGTGGACATGGATTTTGAAAATTCTAGAGAGAATTTTAAAAGCTTCAAGAGAATTTCAACAATTTTGAGAGGGATTTGAAAAGTTTCAATGGGAATGGGAAGAATTGGGACAAAAATTGGAAAATTTTGAAGGGACTTTGAAAAAATTTCAACTGGAATTTTAGCAATTTTTTGACGTGAAATTGTAAACATGTGGACATGGATTTTGAAAATTCTAGAGAGAATTTTAAAAGCTTCAACAGAATTTCCACAATTTTGAGAGGGATTTGAAAAGTTTCAATGGGAATGGGAAGAATTGGGACGAAAATTGGAAAATTTTTAAGGGACTTTGAAAAAATTTCAACTGGAATTTTAGCAATTTTTTGACGTGAAATTGTAAACATGTGGACACGGATTTTGAAAATTCTAGAGAGAATTTTAAAAGCTTCAACAGAATTTCCACAATTTTGAGAGGGATTTGAAAAGTTTCAATGGGAATGGGAAGAATTGGGACGAAAATTGGAAAATTTTTAAGGGACTTTGAAAAAATTTCAACTGGCATTTTAGCCATTTTTTGACGTGAAATTGTAAACATGTGGACATGGATTTTGAAAATTCTAGAGAGAATTTTAAAAGCTTCAACAGAATTTCAACAATTTTGAGAGGGATTTGAAAAGTTTCAATGGGAATGGGAAGAATTGGGACAAAAATTGGAAAATTTTTAAGGGACTTTGAAAAAATTTCAACTGGAATTTTAGCCATTTTTTGACGTGAAATTGTAAACATGTGGCCATGGATTTTGAAAATTCTAGAGAGAATTTTAAAAGCTTCAAGAGAATTTCAACAATTTTGAGAGGGATTTGAAAAGTTTCAATGGGAATGGGAAGAATTGGGACAAAAATTGGAAAATTTTTAAGGGACTTTGAAAAAATTTCAACTGGAATTTTAGCCATTTTTTTTATGTGAAATTGTAAACATGTGGCCATGGATTTTGAAAATTCTAGAGAGAATTTTAAAAGCTTCAACAGAATTTCCACAATTTTGAGAGGGATTTGAAAAGATTCAATGGGAATGGGAAGAATTGGGACAAAAATTGGAAAATTTTTAAGGGACTTTGAAAAAATTTCAACTGGAATTTTAGCCATTTTTTGACGTGAAATTGTAAACATGTGGCCATGGATTTTGAAAATTCTAGAGAGAATTTTAAAAGCTTCAACAGAATTTCAACAATTTTGAGAGGGATTTGAAAAGTTTCAATGGGAATGGGAAGAATTGGGACAAAAATTGGAAAATTTTTAAGGGACTTTGAAAAAATTTCAACTGGAATTTTAGCCATTTTTTGACGTGAAATTGTAAACATGTGGACATGGATTTTGAAAATTCTAGAGAGAATTTTAAAAGCTTCAAGAGAATTTCAACAATTTTGAGAGGGATTTGAAAAGTTTCAATGGGAATGGGAAGAATTGGGACAAAAATTGGAAAATTTTTAAGGGACTTTGAAAAAATTTCAACTGGAATTTTAGCAATTTTTTAATGTGAAATTGTAAACATGTGGCCATGGATTTTGAAAATTCTAGAGAGAATTTTTAAAGCTTCAAGAGAATTTCAACAATTTTGAGAGGGATTTGAAAAGTTTCAATGGGAATGGGAAGAATTGGGACAAAAATTGGAAAATTTTTAAGGGACTTTGAAAAAATTTCAACTGGAATTTTAGCCATTTTTTGACGTGAAATTGTAAACATGTGGACATGGATTTTGAAAATTCTAGAGAGAATTTTAAAAGCTTCAAGAGAATTTCAACAATTTTGAGAGGGATTTGAAAAGTTTCAATGGGAATGGGAAGAATTGGGACAAAAATTGGAAAATTTTTAAGGGACTTTGAAAAAATTTCAACTGGAATTTTAGCCATTTTTTGACGTGAAATTGTAAACATGTGGCCATGGATTTTGAAAATTCTAGAGAGAATTTTAAAAGCTTCAACAGAATTTCAACAATTTTGAGAGGGATTTGAAAAGTTTCAATGGGAATGGGAAGAATTGGGACGAAAATTGGAAAATTTTTAAGGGACTTTGAAAAAATTTCAACTGGAATTTTAGCCATTTTTTGACGTGAAATTGTAAACATGTGGCCATGGATTTTGAAAATTCTAGAGAGAATTTTAAAAGCTTCAAGAGAATTTCAACAATTTTGAGAGGGATTTGAAAAGTTTCAATGGGAATGGGAAGAATTGGGACAAAAATTGGAAAATTTTTAAGGGACTTTGAAAAAATTTCAACTGGAATTTTAGCCATTTTTTTTATGTGAAATTGTAAACATGTGGCCATGGATTTTGAAAATTCTAGAGAGAATTTTAAAAGCTTCAAGAGAATTTCAACAATTTTGAGAGGGATTTGAAAAGTTTCAATGGGAATGGGAAGAATTGGGACAAAAATTGGAAAATTTTTAAGGGACTTTGAAAAAATTTCAACTGGAATTTTAGCCATTTTTTGACGTGAAATTGTAAACATGTGGCCATGGATTTTGAAAATTCTAGAGAGAATTTTAAAAGCTTCAACAGAATTTCAACAATTTTGAGAGGGATTTGAAAAGTTTCAATGGGAATGGGAAGAATTGGGACAAAAATTGGAAAATTTTTCAGGGACTTTGAAAAAATTTCAACTGGAATTTTAGCCATTTTTTTTATGTGAAATTGTAAACATGTGGCCATGGATTTTGAAAATTCTAGAGAGAATTTTAAAAGCTTCAAGAGAATTTCAACAATTTTGAGAGGGATTTGAAAAGTTTCAATGGGAATGGGAAGAATTGGGACAAAAATTGGAAAATTTTTAAGGGACTTTGAAAAAATTTCAACTGGAATTTTAGCCATTTTTTGACGTGAAATTGTAAACATGTGGCCATGGATTTTGAAAATTCTAGAGAGAATTTTAAAAGCTTCAACAGAATTTCAACATTTTTGAGAGGGATTTGAAAAGTTTCAATGGGAATGGGAAGAATTGGGACAAAAATTGGAAAATTTTTCAGGGACTTTGAAAAAATTTCAACTGGAATTTTAGCCATTTTTTGACGTGAAATTGTAAACATGTGGACATGGATTTTGAAAATTCTAGAGAGAATTTTAAAAGCTTCAAGAGAATTTCAACAATTTTGAGAGGGATTTGAAAAGTTTCAATGGGAATGGGAAGAATTGGGACAAAAATTGGAAAATTTTTAAGGGACTTTGAAAAAATTTCAACTGGCATTTTAGCCATTTTTTGACGTGAAATTGTGAACATGTGGACATGGATTTTGAAAATTCTAGAGAGAATTTTAAAAGCTTCAACAGAATTTCCACAATTTTGAGAGGGATTTGAAAAGTTTCAATGGGAATGGGAAGAATTGGGACAAAAATTGGAAAATTTTTAAGGGACTTTGAAAAAATTTCAACTGGAATTTTAGCAATTTTTTGACGTGAAATTGTAAACATGTGGACATGGATTTTGAAAATTCTAGAGAGAATTTTAAAAGCTTCAACAGAATTTCCACAATTTTGAGAGGGATTTGAAGAGTTTCAATGGGAATGGGAAGAATTGTGACGAAAATTGGAAAATTTTTAAGGGACTTTGAAAAAATTTCAACTGGAATTTTAGCCATTTTTTGACGTGAAATTGTAAACATGTGGACATGGATTTTGAAAATTCTAGAGAGAATTTTAAAAGCTTCAACAGAATTTCAACAGTTTTGAGAGGGATTTGAAAAGTTTCAATGGGAATGGGAAGAATTGGGACAAAATTGGAAAATTTTTAAGGGACTTTGAAAAAATTTCAACTGGAATTTTAGCCATTTTTTGACGTGAAATTGTAAACATGTGGACATGGATTTTGAAAATTCTAGAGAGAATTTTAAAAGCTTCAAGAGAATTTCAACAATTTTGAGAGGGATTTGAAAAGTTTCAATGGGAATGGGAAGAATTGGGACAAAAATTGGAAAATTTTTAAGGGACTTTGAAAAAATTTCAACTGGAATTTTAGCCATTTTTTTTATGTGAAATTGTAAACATGTGGCCATGGATTTTGAAAATTCTAGAGAGAATTTTAAAAGCTTCAACAGAATTTCAACAATTTTGAGAGGGATTTGAAAAGTTTCAATGGGAATGGGAAGAATTGGGACAAAAATTGGAAAATTTTTCAGGGACTTTGAAAAAATTTCAACTGGAATTTTAGCCATTTTTTGACGTGAAATTGTAAACATGTGGACATGGATTTTGAAAATTCTAGAGAGAATTTTAAAAGCTTCAACAGAATTTCAACAATTTTGAGAGGGATTTGAAAAGTTTCAATGGGAATGGGAAGAATTGGGACAAAAATTGGAAAATTTTTCAGGGACTTTGAAAAAATTTCAACTGGCATTTTAGCCATTTTTTGTCGTGAAATTGTGAACATGTGGACATGGATTTTGAAAATTCTAGAGAGAATTTTAAAAGCTTCAACAGAATTTCAACAATTTTGAGAGGGATTTGAAAAGTTTCAATGGGAATGGGAAGAATTGGGACAAAAATTGGAAAATTTTTCAGGGACTTTGAAAAAATTTCAACTGGAATTTTAGCAATTTTTTGACGTGAAATTGTAAACATGTGGACATGGATTTTGAAAATTCTAGAGAGAATTTTAAAAGCTTCAACAGAATTTCCACAATTTTGAGAGGGATTTGAAAAGTTTCAATGGGAATGGGAAGAATTGGGACGAAAATTGGAAAACTTTAAGGGACTTTGAAAAAATTTCAACTGGAATTTTAGCAATTTTTTGACGTGAAATTGTAAACATGTGGACATGGATTTTGAAAATTCTAGAGAGAATTTTAAAAGCTTCAACAGAATTTCCACAATTTTGAGAGGGATTTGAAAAGTTTCAATGGGAATGTGAAGAATTGGGACGAAAATTGGAAAATTTTTAAGGGACTTTGAAAAAATTTCAACTGGAATTTTAGCCATTTTTTGACGTGAAATTGTAAACATGTGGCCATGGATTTTGAAAATTCTAGAGAGAATTTTAAAAGCTTCAAGAGAATTTCCAGAATTTTGAGAGGGATTTGAAAAGTTTCAATGGGAATGGGAAGAATTGGGACAAAAATTGGAAAATTTTTAAGGGACTTTGAAAAAATTTCAACTGGAATTTTAGCCATTTTTTGACGTGAAATTGTAAACATGTGGACATGGATTTTGAAAATTCTAGAGAGAATTTTAAAAGCTTCAAGAGAATTTCAACAATTTTGAGAGGGATTTGAAAAGTTTCAATGGGAATGGGAAGAATTGGGACAAAAATTGGAAAATTTTTAAGGGACTTTGAAAAAATTTCAACTGGAATTTTAGCCATTTTTTGACGTGAAATTGTAAACATGTGGCCATGGATTTTGAAAATTCTAGAGAGAATTTTAAAAGCTTCAAGAGAATTTCAACAATTTTGAGAGGGATTTGAAAAGTTTCAATGGGAATGGGAAGAATTGGGACAAAAATTGGAAAATTTTTCAGGGACTTTGAAAAAATTTCAACTGGAATTTTAGCCATTTTTTGACGTGAAATTGTAAACATGTGGCCATGGATTTTGAAAATTCTAGAGAGAATTTTAAAAGCTTCAACAGAATTTCAACAATTTTGAGAGGGATTTGAAAAGTTTCAATGGGAATGGGAAGAATTGGGACAAAAATTGGAAAATTTTTCAGGGACTTTGAAAAATTTCAACTGGAATTTTAGCCATTTTTTGACGTGAAATTGTAAACATGTGGACATGGATTTTGAAAATTCTAGAGAGAATTTTAAAAGCTTCAAGAGAATTTCAACAATTTTGAGAGGGATTTGAAAAGTTTCAATGGGAATGGGAAGAATTGGGACAAAAATTGGAAAATTTTTAAGGGACTTTGAAAAAATTTCAACTGGCATTTTAGCCATTTTTTGACGTGAAATTGTGAACATGTGGACATGGATTTTGAAAATTCTAGAGAGAATTTTAAAAGCTTCAAGAGAATTTCAGCAATTTTGAGAGGGATTTGAAAAGTTTCAATGGGAATGGGAAGAATTGGGACAAAAATTGGAAAATTTTGAAGGGACTTTGAAAAAATTTCAACTGGAATTTTAGCAATTTTTTGACGTGAAATTGTAAACATGTGGACATGGATTTTGAAAATTCTAGAGAGAATTTTAAAAGCTTCAACAGAATTTCCACAATTTTGAGAGGGATTTGAAAAGTTTCAATGGGAATGGGAAGAATTGGGACGAAAATTGGAAAATTTTTAAGGGACTTTGAAAAAATTTCAACTGGAATTTTAGCAATTTTTTGACGTGAAATTGTAAACATGTGGACATGGATTTTGAAAATTCTAGAGAGAATTTTAAAAGCTTCAACAGAATTTCCACAATTTTGAGAGGGATTTGAAAAGTTTCAATGGGAATGGGAAGAATTGGGACGAAAATTGGAAAATTTTTAAGGGACTTTGAAAAAATTTCAACTGGAATTTTAGCCATTTTTTGACGTGAAATTGTAAACATGTGGACATGGATTTTGAAAATTCTAGAGAGAATTTTAAAAGCTTCAAGAGAATTTCAACAATTTTGAGAGGGATTTGAAAAGTTTCAATGGGAATGGGAAGAATTGGGACAAAAATTGGAAAATTTTTAAGGGACTTTGAAAAAATTTCAACTGGAATTTTAGCCATTTTTTGACGTGAAATTGTAAACATGTGGACATGGATTTTGAAAATTCTAGAGAGAATTTTAAAAGCTTCAAGAGAATTTCAACAATTTTGAGAGGGATTTGAAAAGTTTCAATGGGAATGGGAAGAATTGGGACAAAAATTGGAAAATTTTTAAGGGACTTTGAAAATATTTCAACTGGAATTTTAGCCATTTTTTGACGTGAGATTGTAAACATGTGGCCATGGATTTTGAAAATTCTAGAGAGAATTTTAAAAGCTTCAACAGAATTTCAACAATTTTGAGAGGGATTTGAAAAGTTTCAATGGGAATGGGAAGAATTGGGACAAAAATTGGAAAATTTTTAAGGGACTTTGAAAAAATTTCAACTGGCATTTTAGCCATTTTTTGACGTGAAATTGTAAACATGTGGACATGGATTTTGAAAATTCTAGAGAGAATTTTAAAAGCTTCAAGAGAATTTCAACAATTTTGAGAGGGATTTGAAAAGTTTCAATGGGAATGGGAAGAATTGGGACAAAAATTGGAAAATTTTTAAGGGACTTTGAAAAAATTTCAACTGGCATTTTAGCCATTTTTTTTATGTGAAATTGTAAACATGTGGCCATGGATTTTGAAAATTCTAGAGAGAATTTTAAAAGCTTCAACAGAATTTCAACAATTTTGAGAGGGATTTGAAAAGTTTCAATGGGAATGGGAAGAATTGGGACAAAAATTGGAAAATTTTTCAGGGACTTTGAAAAAATTTCAACTGGAATTTTAGCCATTTTTTGACGTGAAATTGTAAACATGTGGACATGGATTTTGAAAATTCTAGAGAGAATTTTAAAAGCTTCAAGAGAATTTCAACAATTTTGAGAGGGATTTGAAAAGTTTCAATGGGAATGGGAAGAATTGGGACAAAAATTGGAAAATTTTTCAGGGACTTTGAAAAAATTTCAACTGGCATTTTAGCCATTTTTTGACGTGAAATTGTGAACATGTGGACATGGATTTTGAAAATTCTAGAGAGAATTTTAAAAGCTACAACAGAATTTCCACAATTTTGAGAGGGATTTGAAAAGTTTCAATGGGAATGGGAAGAATTGGGACAAAAATTGGAAAATTTTTAAGGGACTTTGAAAAAATTTCAACTGGAATTTTAGCAATTTTTTCACGTGAAATTGTAAACATGTGGACATGGATTTTGAAAATTCTAGAGAGAATTTTAAAAGCTTCAACAGAATTTCCACAATTTTGAGAGGGATTTGAAAAGTTTCAATGGGAATGGGAAGAATTGGGACGAAAATTGGAAAATTTTTAAGGGACTTTGAAAAAATTTCAACTGGAATTTTAGCCATTTTTTGACGTGAAATTGTAAACATGTGGACATGGATTTTGAAAATTCTAGAGAGAATTTTAAAAGCTTCAAGAGAATTTCAACAATTTTGAGAGGGATTTGAAAAGTTTCAATGGGAATGGGAAGAATTGGGACAAAAATTGGAAAATTTTTAAGGGACTTTGAAAAAATTTCAACTGGCATTTTAGCCATTTTTTGACGTGAAATTGTGAACATGTGGACATGGATTTTGAAAATTCTAGAGAGAATTTTAAAAGCTTCAACAGAATTTCCACAATTTTGAGAGGGATTTGAAAAGTTTCAATGGGAATGGGAAGAATTGGGACAAAAATTGGAAAATTTTTAAGGGACTTTGAAAAAATTTCAACTGGAATTTTAGCCATTTTTTGACGTGAAATTGTAAACATGTGGCCATGGATTTTGAAAATTCTAGAGAGAATTTTAAAAGCTTCAACAGAATTTCCACAATTTTGAGAGGGATTTGAAAAGTTTCAATGGGAATGGGAAGAATTGGGACGAAAATTGGAAAATTTTTAAGGGACTTTGAAAAAATTTCAACTGGAATTTTAGCAATTTTTTGACGTGAAATTGTAAACATGTGGACATGGATTTTGAAAATTCTAGAGAGAATTTTAAAAGCTTCAACAGAATTTCCACAATTTTGAGAGGGATTTGAAAAGTTTCAATGGGAATGGGAAGAATTGGGACGAAAATTGGAAAATTTTTAAGGGACTTTGAAAAAATTTCAACTGGAATTTTAGCCATTTTTTGACGTGAAATTGTAAACATGTGGACATGGATTTTGAAAATTCTAGAGAGAATTTTAAAAGCTTCAAGAGAATTTCAACAATTTTGAGAGGGATTTGAAAAGTTTCAATGGGAATGGGAAGAATTGGGACAAAAATTGGAAAATTTTTAAGGGACTTTGAAAAAATTTCAACTGGAATTTTAGCCATTTTTTGACGTGAAATTGTAAACATGTGGACATGGATTTTGAAAATTCTAGAGAGAATTTTAAAAGCTTCAACAGAATTTCAACAATTTTGAGAGGGATTTGAAAAGTTTCAATGGGAATGGGAAGAATTGGGACAAAAATTGGAAAATTTTTAAGGGACTTTGAAAAAATTTCAACTGGAATTTTAGCCATTTTTTGACGTGAGATTGTAAACATGTGGCCATGGATTTTGAAAATTCTAGAGAGAATTTTAAAAGCTTCAACAGAATTTCAACAATTTTGAGAGGGATTTGAAAAGTTTCAATGGGAATGGGAAGAATTGGGACAAAAATTGGAAAATTTTTAAGGGACTTTGAAAAAATTTCAACTGGCATTTTAGCCATTTTTTGACGTGAAATTGTAAACATGTGGACATGGATTTTGAAAATTCTAGAGAGAATTTTAAAAGCTTCAACAGAATTTCAACAATTTTGAGAGGGATTTGAAAAGTTTCAATGGGAATGGGAAGAATTGGGACAAAAATTGGAAAATTTTTAAGGGACTTTGAAAAAATTTCAACTGGCATTTTAGCCATTTTTTGACGTGAAATTGTAAACATGTGGACATGGATTTTGAAAATTCTAGAGAGAATTTTAAAAGCTTCAACAGAATTTCAACAATTTTGAGAGGGATTTGAAAAGTTTCAATGGGAATGGGAAGAATTGGGACAAAAATTGGAAAATTTTTAAGGGACTTTGAAAAAATTTCAACTGGAATTTTAGCCATTTTTTGACGTGAAATTGTAAACATGTGGACATGGATTTTGAAAATTCTAGAGAGAATTTTAAAAGCTTCAACAGAATTTCAACAATTTTGAGAGGGATTTGAAAAGTTTCAATGGGAATGGGAAGAATTGGGACAAAAATTGGAAAATTTTTAAGGGACTTTGAAAAAATTTCAACTGGAATTTTAGCCATTTTTTGACGTGAAATTGTAAACATGTGGCCATGGATTTTGAAAATTCTAGAGAGAATTTT